>NC_084793.1:218636630-218936734 GCF_963169125.1 Humulus lupulus
CTTGATTATGGGCTAGAGAGAAAAGTTTATCTTTTGTGTGAAAAAATGATTAGCTTTTCTCTTCTTTGTAAAAACTGTGTTCTTCTATTTTCTACCATATATAATACATATATAGACATTATTGTCATAATAATAATAATAATAATTAAAGAAAAAGTCTTACATTCAATTTTAAAATCTTTTTCAAAATATTTTATTAATTAATTAAATAAAATAAAAAACCAATAACTGATCATCATCAACAGCGGTACACGCATTGGGCAATCGAAGAAGCCCTATGCGAGTAGCAATTTCCCTAAAAAAAATGGGATTTGATTTTTTTCATGCATTTTTATATTAATTAATTAATAATTAGATATTTAAATAAGGTATCATCTTTTTAAAGAAAAGATAACAACTTAAATTTCAAAATTCAATATTCAAAATTTGAATTTCCCTAATCATCTTATTATTAATTAAATAAATATAATAATTAAAACCAATTCTGACTGTCCATATTTATCCTTTCACACTTAAATAAAATAATTGATTCAAATCAAATTCTTTTATTTCTACACAATTTCGAAAAATTGCACAAATGCAATAATGAATTGTGCAACTTCAATTATCACATAATTGTACATTTATCCCGAAGAATAAATACTCTCAAATAGCCCATTCACAGTTTGACCCTTGTATCAACTCTTACTTTGAATAGTGTTGATAGAGCCGCCCCAGGGACTTATGGACCAATAATTCCAAGCCCCAATAAATAAAAAGATTATTAACAAAAACTCTTTGGTTCAATAATCATATTTATTAATCTCATGATTATTCCACTATAAATATGAGACTCCACTCTTCAAAATTAAAGACATATATTTACTGAGTATCTTATTGTAACCATAAAGTGTCCATTGATATAATCATTACATACAAATTAATCCTCTATTGATGATTCATATTAAATGGGAATAAAATTATCATTTTACCCTTTTAATTATATCTTGATTCCTAGCGTACCATTGACTTTACTAGTGAATGTTAATTCATAATCTGATTATGAATTTGATGTCATTAACCTTTTCAGTTCCAAAACCCAACCCAATAGGGAACCATCATTCAATCTATAAGAAGGTATAGATTCCATATCTGTTAAGCTATGTCCCCAGCCATATACATCATTGATTCCCCAAAACAATAGTTCTTAGCCTGATCATTCTGACAAACCTTAACACATGAATCAAAAGATCAAATGACATATATAGGAGTTCATAGTAACTTCAGGATTAAGATCAGTTGTATATGATCATCAATTGATGTGTTTTATAATAATAAGAAATGGTATGTAAATAAGTATTATTAAATCACATTTGGTCCAGTTCTACATACTCTCAACATGTCAAGTACATCATCTGAAGTGTTCTACTACACTAGTAACCCGCATCTAGGTCACATGTATTCATAATACTAGTGGACCGTACTAGCAGTAATTAATCTAAAGATTCCATAACTTTATTTTACTGCGAATTATTTAAGTTCATTATCTCAATCTCGATCCTCTTATACCAATATGAGATTGAGACACATAGATGAACTTGGGAATTTTATGATATTTACTTAATATTATTAATAATAATATAGTACAAAAGCTACATATATACCATAATTCAATTCATTCATTTATTTCATTAAAACCATTGTCAACTACAATTGCTTTAAGGGCATAGTTCCCAACAATCTCCCACTTTCCCTAAAGCAAATGAGGCATTTCCCTTAACCCCATGCTTCTTACATGTCCCTGAAAAGTTTTAATAGATAAAGTATTTGTGAACGGGTCTACAAGATTATCTTCAGAGGCAATCTTCAAGATAGTAACATCTCCTTGGTTGACTATCTCTCGGATCAAGTGATATTTCCTCTGGATGTGCTTTCCCCTCTTGTGACTTATGGGTTCCTTTGAATTAGCTATTGCCCCAATATTATCACAGTAAAGAATAAGTGGTTGATCCATGTTTGGAACAACATCCAAATCAATATAGAACTTCTTGATCCATAGAGCCTATTTTGTTGCTTCACAAGCTACTATGTATTCAGTTTCCATGGTGGAGTCTGCAATAATGGAATGTTTAATGCTTCTCCAAACTACAGCACCTCCTCCAAGTGTGAAAATTGATCCAGATGTCGAGTTTTGACTATCTTTGTCTGATTGAAAATCAGAATCAGTATATCCAGTGGGGTTCAGGTCTCCACCTGAATACACAAGCATGCAATCTCTAGTACGTCTGAGATACTTGAGATTATTCTATATTGCTGTCCAATGACTAAATCCAGGATTGGATTGATAACGGCTAATGATCCCTACTGCATAATAGATGTCAGGTCTGGTGCATAACATTGCATACATTAGACTACCTACTACAGAGGCATAAGGATATTGTCTCATGTCCTCCTCATCCTGAGGTGTTTGTGGACATTGTTCTTTAAAAAAATTATCTCTTGATAGTGCCTTTCTTGGAGTTTTGTATTCCAAAGCTGTTGACTGTGATTTTAGCCAACGGCGTGAGAACGTCAAATACGACAAGCCTTCAAGAGAATATAAACGACAACAGACAGTTTTAATCAACAAAAGTAAATAACACGAGATTTTTATAGTGGTTCAGCCCCGATAGTCGGTAATAGCCTAATCCACTTAGAGATTTTATTACTGTATTCACACTCAAGATCAGATGAACCAGTGTCAGCTGAGTTTCTTCAGTGCAAATATTCCAGAATACAAAAAAGGGTTTCTCTCAGGAAGCACACACTTTCTCTCTCTAGAACACAGATTCACTCTTAATTTTCCAAAAAGTCCCGTTACGTTCCTCCCAACCCTTTATTTATAGGCCTGGGATTCTCAACTGATATCCCCTTTAGATAGGGATATTTTATTATTCACCTTATATTTATATTACAATAAATGTTTAAAATACAACTGATCCCTCAATTTGAGTGAGGAGTGAGAGATTCCCGGGTGCCTAGACCAATTCTCACTGAAGTTGTTTCGGGGATTTTGACGTAGTCTCACATGCATGTTGATTACTCCTTCGAACTTTCCGTGGACCAAAGGTGGTATATACATGGCTCTCCTCGGACTAAGGTGGTCCGAACCATCCTCTTTGGCATCCCACCTCGGTCAAGTCCGAGCCTATTTCCTTCAATCAAGGTCCGATCGGACCTTGTAGTCTTCTCCTCGGACCAAGGTGGTCCGAGCCATCCTTTTCATGCCTTCTCCTCGGACCAAAGTGGTCCGAGGCACCCTACCTTGCACTTCACCTCAGACAAGTCGGAGGCATCTCTCCCATGGCATGTTCGATCGGACATGATGTCCTTCTCCTCGGACCAAAGTGGTCTGAGCCACCCTGACTGGCACTTCACCTCGGACAAGTCCGAGGCATCTCTCCCCTTGCCATCTTCAACTATGTCCGATCGGACGTGATGTGGCCTTCCCTTGACTGAAACCTAAGTCCCAATCTTTAGCTTGCATGGGACCTCTTTCCCTTAGCCTCTTACCTCGGATGGATCCGAGCCAAATCACCCAGGAAACCTACCTCGGACACGTCCGAGCCAAGCATTTGGGAGATTCACCTTGGACACATCCGAGCCAAATACTTGAGAGACTCCCAAGCTAAGGTTCGATCGGACCTCTTGCCTTTATCCCTTGAGTCAAAATCCAAACCCCTCCTTTGAGCTCCTTGGACTTGGATTTAAACAAATCAATTGGGTCTTCAAACTGGGGTCTGAGCCAAGCAACCCTTAGACCAAAAATTCTCCTCGGTCGGGTGTATTTTCCTTGACTATGCATCCCTCAAGCAGTCCAACCTCTTAACTGATGTATTGGGCTATTACTAGGCCAGATCACCAAACTAACTCATGTCATGTGTTAATTTTATTGCCAAATCATTCTTTTCAATTTTTTTGGGATAACAAAAGCGTTCTAGCACTTTATCAATATAAGTTGCTTGAGACAGTGCAAAATCTTGTTCTTTCAATCTCTACAATTCTGAATTCCCAAAACATATTTGGCTTCTCCCAAATCTTTCATTTGGAATTGCTCAACTAACCATTTCTTTACTTTTGATAATGTTTCTATGTCATTCCCAATGAGTAGAATATCATCAACGTAACGAACGAGGAATACCACAATCTTATCTTTGATTTGTTTGTAAACACAAGGTTCATCAATGTTTTGTTCAAAACCAAACGTTTTGATTGTTTCATCAAATCTAAGATTCCAAGATCTCGATGCTTGTCTAAGTCCATATATAGACTTAAGAAACTTGCAAACTTTTTTCTCCTGACCTTTAACTTTGAACCCTTCTGGTTAAGACAGGTAAATGGTTTCGTCAAGATAACCATTCAGAAAAGTTGTTTTAACGTCCATTTGCCAAATCTCATAATCCACGCAAGCAACTATGGATAAGAGTATGTAGATAGATTTGTGGAATGCCCCAGGTGAAAAAGTTTCTTAATAATCAACTTCTTCTTTCTGTGCGTAGCCTTTTGCCACTAGCCTTGGTTTGAAAGTCTCTACTTTCCCATATGCTTCTCTCTTCTTCTTTCATATCCATTTGCAACCAATAGTTTTAACATTTTCAAGTGGATCTTCAAGAGTCCAGATAGAATTGGAATACATCGATTCCATTTCAAGATCCATGGTGTTTAGCCATTTTTCTTTGTCAGAATCTTCCATTGCATCTCTATAAGTCAATGATCATCTTTGTTTGTGTCAGACACAAGCATCTGAACTTCATGTTCATAGCATACTGGTTGTTTACCAACCCTCCCACTACAACGAAGCTCTCTATTGTTCTGACTAGAACTAGCGATATCCTCTGGCCATTTTTCATTTGAAACTGGTGGTGATTGGTCTTGTTTACTTGAGACCATTTCCTCAAGTACGACTTTACTGATGCTTGTGGTTATTTATATAGTCATGCTCCGGAAAAGTAGCATTTGTAGATACAAACATTTTTTAATCTTTAGGACTATAAAATATACCCCCTTTTATTTCTTTGGAATATCCTACAAACATGCACACTTTAGTGAGTGATTCCAACTTCCCAGACTTTCCTTTAAGCACTTGTGCAGGACAACCCTATATATGGAAATGGCGTAAACTAGGTTTAGTACCATTCCATAATTCCAATAGTGTTTTCTGAATAGACTTAGATGGAACAACATTGAGTATGTATAGAGCATATTTTATTGCATAACCCCAAAATGTCAAAGGCAATGTTGAGACACTAATCATCGATCTAACCATATCAAATAAGGTTCAATTCTGCCTTTTTGAAACACTATTTTATTGTGGCGTTCCAAGTGCAGTGAGTTGGATTGAATTCCATGATTTACCTATTTGCTTTTCAGCTTTGGCTCGAAATTCTGTAAACTTACCATAGGTTTCAAATTTCCTTTGTATTAAGTACAGGTAACCATATCTTGAATAATCATCAATGAAAGTGACAAAATATTCTTAACCTCCTATAGCTTGGACATTTAGTGGACCACAAACATCCGTATGTACAAGTTGAAGTGGTTATGTGGCTCTTAAACCTTTAGCAGAGAATGCTCTCTTGATCATTTTGCCCCGTAGGAAGGATTCACAGACTGAGAGAGAACCAATAGATAGTTCTCTTAAAGGACCATCTTATGTTAGTCTGTTAATTCTGTCTAGACCAATATATCCCAATCTCAAATGCCACATATATGTTTCACTTACCATAGGTTTCAGATTTCCTTTGTATTAAGTACAGGTAACCATATCTTGAATAATCATCAATGAAAATGACAAAATATTCTTAACCTCCTATAACTTGGACATTTAGTGGACCACAAACATCTGTATGTACAAGTTGAAGTGGTTATGTGGCTCTTAAACCTTTAGCAGAGAATGCTCTCTTGATCATTTTTCCCTGTAGGAAGGATTCACAGACTGAGAGAGAACCAATAGATAGTTCTCTTAAAGGACCATCTTATGTTAGTCTATTAATTCTATCTAGACCAATATATCCCAATCTCAAATGCCACATATATGTTTCACTATTGGAATCTGTCTCTTGTCTTTTAATAGATCTGGGATTGGCAGTTTTAAATAAATCAGAATTATAAATGTGCTCAACATTGGACTCTAACTTGTAAATTCCACCTTCAGACTTTGCAGAACAAATGTCAAAACCTTATTTCGAAATAACAATCGAATTATTATTAAAGGACATATTAAAACATTATTCATGCAATTTTGATAAGGAAATAAAATTTCTAGTAAACCAAGGAATAAAATAAACATTGCCCAACACAATAAATTTATTATTATTAAAAACTAGGCAAGATTTTCCAACTTCAGCTGTCGAGATCTCCTGTCCACTTCCAATTTATTAATCTAAAATGCTTAAATCCTTATTAAACATACATGTGACAAGTGTCACATTCTTAATTATTCTATCTAAACCTTAGGTTATAATAAATATCATTTCTAGGACCAACTATATTAATCAAACCTTATGTTAAAACTAATATTTCTAAACTATAGGTTAAATTTATGAAATTCATAACTATCTCTACGAGTTTTCAACTAAATCCCGGCTGGATCCAATAACCACGAAAACAAAAATACTATAAGCTACTACTACTACTACTACTACTATCTAGCTAAGTAAAATTCTAAGACGCTACAATTCTCCCCTTCTTAAAATAATTTCATCCCCGAAATTTACTTACCAAACAACTCTGAATACCATGCTTAGATGTCTCCCTCCAACTCCCACGTTGCCTCTCGTTCTGTACTATTACTTCATAAGACCTTGACTAGCGGAATATCCCCTTCTCTAGGATGCTAAACGATCATTCCTCGTAACTCAGGTCTTTCTGAAGTGTTAACGTATCATACTTGAGAACGTGGGATGGGTTTGACACATATCTACGCAGCATCGAGATGTGAAACATATTGTGGCTATCTGATAGAGCTGGCAGAAGGGCTAATCTATATGCTACTGGTCCCATCTTGTCCAATATCTCAAAAGGACCTATAAACTGAGGACTAAGTTTTCCTTTCTTCCCAAAACTGCTTCACTCCTTTCATAGGAGATATTCTTAAAACGACTTGATCTCCGACTTTGAATTCCACATCTCGCCGCTTAGCATCCACATAACTTTTTTGTCGACTCTGAGCAGCGAGCCTACACTTTCTTATCATCTCCACTGCGTTGTGATCCATTCTTACAACTTTGGGTCCAAGAAGTTGTCTTTATCCTAACTCGTCCCAATGCAATGGCGATCGACACTTCCTTCCATAAAGTAACTCATAGGATGCCATACCGATCGTTGCCTGGTAGCTATTATTGTAGGAGAACTTCATAAGTGGAAAATACTTACTCCATGATCCTCCGAAGTCTAATACACAAGCGCACAACATATCGTCTAAAATTTGTATGGTACGCTCGGGCTGACCGTCAGTCTGATGATGAAATGTCGTACTGAGACTTAGCTTGGTACCCATGGCTTGCAGCAAGCTTCCCCCTAAAATCTCGATGTAAACACTGATCCTCTATCGGGATACTATGGTCTTATGGATTCCATGCAGTCGTACTATTTCTCGAGCATAAATTTCTACGTATCGGTCAGTAGTGTATGTAGTCTTGACAGGTAGGAAGTGAGCTGACTTGGTGAGTCTGTCTACCATAACCCAAGTCAAGTCGTGTTGCTTATGTTCGTGGTAATCAAGTCACGAAGTCCATGGCTATGTCTTCCCACTTCAATTCTAGAATACTAAGCATTTGCAATAAGCTTGCAGGTCGCTCATGTTCTGCCTTCACTTGTTGGCATATAAGGCATTTGGACACATACTCTGCTACGTCTATCTTCATTCCTAGCCACCAATATAGTGCCTTAAGGTCGTGAGTCATCTTGGTCGACCCCAGGTTAAATGAGCATGGGGTAGTGTGTGCCTCTTCTAAAAGCTTCATCTTAATCCAATAGTCATTCAGCACGCACACCCGACCTTTATATCTCAAGAACCCCTGTCATGATATAGAGAAATATGTAGTCTTGACTTCTTTGAGTGCAACCATATGCGATAAAAACATGTCATCATGCCCTTGCCTGGTCCATATATCTTCTAATAGACTTGACTGGATGGACAAGTTAGCCAGCTGACCCCTGACTAGTTCTATTCCAGCATTAATCAGCTCTTGCTGAAGCGACTTTTCTATTCCGAATAATGCTTCAAGATTTCCGTAACTCTTTCGGCTTAACTCATCTGCAACTATATTCACTTTTCCCAGGTGGTATAGGATTTTGCAGTCATAATCCTTTACTAGTTTTAACCACCTGCGCTACCTCATGTTGAGCTCCTTCTGCGTGAAGTAATATTTTAAACTCTTGTGATCCTTATAAATCTCACACCGTTCTCCATAAAGATAGTGGTGCCAATTTTTTAATGCGAAGGCAACTGCTGCCAACTCCATATTGTGTGTTGGATAGTGTTGCTCGTATTCCTTCAACTGCCTTGAGGCATAGGCTATTACTTTATCATTTTGCATCAGCACACAACCCAAACCTTGCTCGACACTTCACAGTATACTACAAACTTGTCATTGGGTGTCGGTACACAAAGTACTGGTGCTGAGCATAATTTATCCTTGAGCAACTAGAAGATATCTTGACATTTATTCGTCCAATTGAACTTTTGTTGTTTCCGGGTCAGGTTGGTAAGCGAAGTGACTATCTTAGAAAACCCTTCTACAAATCTCCGATAATAGCGTGCTAGCCTAAGAAAACTTCTAAGCTCTGACGCATTATTAGGTCTTGGCCAATCCTTCACAGCCTCTACCTTTGTTGGGTCTACTGTGACTCCATATTTGGATACTATATGGCCGAGGAATGCAACTTGCGATAGCCAAAATTTTCATTTCCTGAACTTGGCATAAAGTTGATGCTCCTTTAGTCGCACCATGGTCAATCTTAAATGTTCCTCGTGCTCGACTTCTTCCTTGGAGTACACCAAAATATCGTCAATGAACACTATGATGAATTTTTCCAAGTAATCGTTCAAGACCTGATTCATTAAGTCCATAAATGCGGCTGGAGCGTTGGTAAGACCAAAAGACATAACTAGAAACTCGTAATGTCCATATTGAGTTCTAAAAGCTGTTTTTGGTATATCTTTTTCCCTTACCTTGAGCTGGTGATAACCAGACCGTAGATCAATCTTTGAAAATATAGTCACTCCTCAAAGTTGATCAAATAAGTCTTCGATCCGGGGTAGCAGTTACTTGTTCTTAATTGACACCTTGTTCATCTCATGGTAATCGATACACATTCGCATGCTTCCATCCTTCTTCTTAACAAATAGAGCTGGTGCTCCCCATGGTGAATGGCTTGGTTTGATGAAACCTAAGTCTAATAGTTCTTGCAATTGGGTTTTCCACTCCTTGAGTTTGGTTGGTGCCTTCTGGTATAGTACCTTTGAGACAGACTCAGTTCCCGGTACTAGTTTGATTGTGAAGTCAATTTCTTGAGTAGGCAGTAACCTTGGTAAGTTGTCAGGAAATATCTTTGGAAACTCCTTTATAATGTAGATGTACCCAACCTTCAATGGTGTTTCTTGTGCCACATTCGTGATGCTTGCTTAGAATGCGTGACATCCTTTCTCTATCATCCCTTGAGCTTTGAGAGATGAGACAAGCGGTGTCTGTAGTCCTGAAACCTTTCCCAAAAAAACATAGTTTCTGATCGTCAGGAGTTTGCCACATCACTTGCTTGCGTCTACAGTCGATGGTAGCGCCATGCCTTGCTAACCAGTCCATGCCCAGTATTACGTCGTAGTCCTTGATCTCTAGCTCTATCAGGTCTCCTTCTTGTTCCGTGCCCTCGACTTTGATCGGTACTCCTCGTACTATTCGCGATGATAGAACTACTTTGCCCAAAGGCATTTCTGTAACATACCTAGTTCTAAATCTTTCACAAGGTTTGTCAAAATTTTCTATCATTCCTAATGAGATATACGAGTGTGTTGCTCCTGAATCAAACAATATAGAACATATATTATTGAGGATAGGAAGCTAACATGTGACCACTTTGTTACTAGCTTCGGCTTCTCCCTGGGTGAAGGCAAAGACTCTGGCTGGAACCATCTTGTTGTCCTTCTTTTCTTTTGTTTTGAGCTGCGGACATTCCTTTTTTCGATGACCTTCCTGGCACAATTGAAGCAACCCTTGGTGTTTGCACGACACTCCCCAGGATGTATTTTCTGGCATTTGGAGCACTGAGGGTATTCCACATAACCCGACCTATTATTTCTGTTATTAGATCGTGCTCTTTTGTCACCATCAGTTTGCTTATTATCAGGATGCTTTCTTTTCTGCACATTATTGCCATGCTATTTGTTGTTGTGGTTTTGACCATTCTGAGTCTGACTCTGCTTCCTGGGTTCAGACTTGCTCGCCTCTTCCGTACTAACATTTTCTTGGAGCCTTTCCACCTCTATAGGCGTTTCCAGAACATCGACATAAGAAGTGGTTCCAGGATTTGCAAACTTGACTCCCAACTCAATCTTGGGTTTGAGTCCCCTGGTAAAATTGGTAACCCTCAAGAAATTGGTTGGGACCAACTCTGGTGCAAACTTGGCTAGACGACCAAATTGTCGAGCGTACTCGACTACTGTCAAATTGCACTACTTCAGATTGGCAAACTCTTCCACCCCGGAAGCGATAATAGCTGAGTTGTAATACTTTTTGTGAAACAGCTCCACAAATCTTGTCCAAGTCATGGTGGCGACATCACAAGTATTTTGTACTAAATCCCACCAGATTCTAGCATCCTTTTTCAGTAGAGAGGAAGCGCAGGATATGCGATCTGCATTGCCAAGGTTCATGTGTGCTAGAATAGGCTCTACATTCTGGAGCCATTCTTCTTCAAAGTTTGGAACGTGCTGCTCACAGAAACACTCATAGATTGGCTCTATGTACTGAGATGGATAAGGCGCATAGTTTTCCACCGGCCATCCCCTATATGAATATCCTACTTGCTGGGGTGCTTGAGCCGCTGGCTGAGGCTGCGGTTGAGGCTGCGACTATTGTTGTTGTTGTTGCAGCAGTTCTTCTACTTGTTGTCGTAGCTGGATAATTTCAGCAGTGTTGTCCACCAAAAGTGGTGCATTTCTAATGGCAGCAGCAATAGTAGTACACATTCCCCTTCTTCAGACTGGAGGGGCTTCGTTAGTCTCATTGGCGGTCCTGGAGGCATTGCCATTCGTGTGTGCAGATCTTCGTAGCAACATCTTCAACAAAGTTCTAACAGTTGAGAAAACACGTTAGAACTTACCCTAATAGTTTCTAAGGCAAAACTTAGTCTAAGCAAACATAACTCGGACTTATCAGTTATGATTTCTTATGAAAAAAAAATTATGTAAGCCTTCTTTATAAATTAGAGTGTGTTTCTATACTTCGAACAATAAGCCATATTTATTATTTTCTAAGTTTGTTTCTAACCACCCTATATGACTTAATTCTCAGGCTCGAAACTCGTCGCTCTTCCAAAGTTAACCATATTGAGGGAGGGCTCGGATCAGTAACATCATTCCCACTACTATGGCCCCCTAAAATCTCAATACAGAACCCTGTCCATTGATTTGTATCCACCCTCACCGAACTCAATCATTATTTATTGAATTTATTGTAGATTTATTATGATTGTAAAAAATAAAAAACTCATACATGTCATTCAAAAATAACAACTTTATTCAATTGGAAAAATATTGTCACTAATTACAATCACAAATTCTCAATAAATAAAGAAACTAAACTAATGATAACTAGGGTAAATATCTAAAAATCATGATCTTCTACATCTGACCCTTCATCTAACATAGCATCATCTATTTCTTCATAATCATCATTATCATGAGCCTCAAAATTACCTCAGGGAATATTCATTAAGCTATTATGCTTTTGTTCATTAGTGAATTGGAACTCAAACTTAGAGGTAAACCTAAGTATAAGAAAATAATATCTCATGGCTACCGATAAATCATTCTCATCATCCATAGTCTATATAAATGCCCTAATCTAGTACTTGTAAAACTTTTACATGCTCATAACTTATAAAAAGAAAGCCATTTATTATATGAAAAATCCCAGTAGGGCCTTGCTAAAACATGCAAGTTTGGTAAAATAGTTTAAAAGGAAAATAATAGTTTTCATGCAACGTTTTAAAAATAATTAAAGTTCAAGACCCACTGATATGTTCTGAAAATTAAAAAAAATAAACATAACATTATTCTTTAGAAACTGGCGTTAAACTGATCGTTTTCTCGTCCATAGGATGCCCCCACGCCATACACCCCCTAATGTTGGAACTCCCCACATCACCACGCGTGCCATAGAGAAATCCTATATGCTACCTAGAAGGGAAAGTAAGGGGGTGATCTAAAAGCTCAGTAAGGAAGTACAAATATCACACAAGTATACACACAAAAACATGTTCATATTCATACATCATTACCATCCTAATCATCGTTATCATAACCATCATGATCATAAACATAATCATCATAAACATAATCATTATAAACATTATCATCATAAGCGTCATCATCATATACATATTCATCATGAACGTTATCATCATAAGCATCATCTTCATAACTTTGTGAACATGGCCTGGTAACTTGTCCATGTTACATCTTGAGGTAAACAGGATCTCTGGTCCTTGAATAACCTCAGCACGTCCGCCCTATGAGTTATGTCTTTATATCCTTAGTAACTTGGGTTGTGTCTTCATATCCTTAGTAACCCCTTTGTTGTGTTGCGTTCATCATGCTAACAACCATTACATATCATATAGCCTTAAAATCACATACAATCCAGTCACATCAACACAAAGGAAATTTCATTATTTATCAACATCATCACAAAATATCATTTCATACTTCATACAAAAAAACGTATCATCGTACATAGCATTCTATCATACAAACAATCTTACCGTTCACAACATAAATAAACAAAATTCTATCTAACTTCCTTACCTCAGGTCCAAGCAAAGCAAAAACGAACAAACTTCACAACGAGCCTATAACCATAATCAAATAGCTTTTTTTTAGCATCACATAATACTTTCTTGTGCCCAACTCATATACTCCATGTGCGCATGGGCCATTCACACATGGTGAAAACTACTCATAATTTCGAAATAGGCATAATTACACATAAAATAAGCAAAAGAATAATGCAAATTATACCTATGTTACATGCATGGTTTTTAAATAAAAATCATATGGTTGAATATTAGTTACATTTTTTAACGTAAAACTGCATTTGCATGCGACTTGCATACGTGGGAACTTTGTTAAAAAGTGACGTTAAAAACGATAATTCCTACGCGTTTATTTCTATCGTTTTCAAAATAAGGATTTAGAAACATAATTTCTTACCATTATTTATTTCTTTTAAAATTACTAAGTTGATTAAACCTCTTTAAAGCATTATTTTTATTTTATAAAAATAATTTATTTAGTCATTTAAAGATATAATAAGTCCATTTATTATTTTTAAATTACTTAGAAATAATAAAGGCTTGAAATTATTTAAAATACTTATAATTATCATGTTTCCTAAGAAAATAACGATTTTATTTAAATTAATAAAATTACAAATCCATGTGAGAAAAATATAAATTTCATGTAACGCCCTGGATAGCCAAGACCGCTATACTGTGTACTTATAAAGGTGCATGACTTGCTAATCAAGTCATTTAGTTAAAAACGTTTCACTAAACCATAAATGTGCTAGGGCTGAAAAGGGTTTTGGTCTCAAAAGATACACTTTATATAACTAACACAGTTTTACACATGGGATCCCAAAAGAAACAGTGTTTAAAAGTCAGTTTACAAAATCTCCGAAATACAGACAACCATCGACCACTCTAAGGCAAAACAGATGTTTATAGCTCTCCTGTTCCTGTCATCCTCACAACCGTTGCGGCTGAGCAGCTGGTCATGTACATTCAGCTCACAGAGCCCTCCAAGTCAGGGTTGATCAACTTTGTCCTTGCCTATACCTCCACCACGTAGCACTCGTGAGCCAAGGCCCAGCAAGAAAACATAATATACATCACAAACAACAATAACATATTAATAATCTTTTAAGCATGATCGAACACTTAACATTCCACATTAATCACATAGCATGTAATCAGAACCAACGATCCAGCTAATCACTATTAACAGTCAAGTCACATGATAATTAGGGCCGAAAACTTAGGTTGCACCCTCTGTTTACCCCACTGACTCCGGTCTGCTTAAACTGAGCTCAATGCATAATAAGCTGTCCTCGGCTACCAGTGGCCGAGCTGCGCCCTGTGCGCTAGTGTAACCTTTGGCACTCTTAGGCCGTTGGTTTACTGTTTACATGGCATAATACCATCCTCTCAAAGCATACATATTAGGGAACCCTTAGTCCCTTTACAAATACACAACTAGGTGCAGTTTTCTTACCTTTGGATTCGAAGTGTACTGACTACGAGCGATTCTCCTTGAGCGCGATCCGATCCCCGAGCCCTAGCTTAGCACCTAGCCATAACCAAGATAAAGAGTACCATCAACAATCTTAAAAGGGCTTCTAGACAAAGCTCTAGTCTCTGGTACATTGAATTCCACCAAACATGGTAAAAGATTCAATCCTGAGCACCCTAGGTTAAATTACCAAGCCTAAAATCTCAAAATCCCAAAATCCCTTAAGGGCCGCGGCATTGTCCACCCATGCTACGGCATGGCCCTAACCAAAGGCTCCCCCATGCTCAAAAATAGACATGGGCCGCGGCCATTCCCAGACCATGCTGCGGCCCGCCCTCCTTCCTCAGCACACACCAACTTCAAAGGGCCGCGGCTCACCAAGAACTATGTCGCGGCCCGACCCCTTCGAACCCAAAAAAACCTCCATTTTTTACTCTTAAACCTCACTCAAACTCCACCAAAACTACCCTAATTCCACAACTTAATTACCCAAAGACTTCCCACAAGATTCCAGCAACACAACCCAGCTGAAACCTAAACTAGAAACCCATCAAAACCTATTTCAATCGCTGAAACTTACTAACTCAAGAACACAAAAACAAGCCATGGAAACACCAAAATTCAGCCATTAAACCATAAATTCGAGCTTACCTTAACTGCATAATCAATCCTCCAAGAGATTTCTGGGCTAACTTCCATGGTTCTAGCTTCAATTTAATCTTCAAATCCAAAAACCAAAAACAACTTAGAACACAACCAAAACCACAGAATTTCAACAATAGAAAGTGGTAATCAATCCTTACCTTAGTCCTTGATTGAACCCTTAATTAGTCCTTGAGCTAATCCTCTAAATCTCAGCTTCAATCCTTAGAATTCCAGCTACAATTTCTAGGTCCTGTGTTTTTCCTTTGAGGGAGAAATAGAGGAAGAGGAAAGAGTCGGCCTAATTTGTTCTACTGTTTTCTAAATCCTCATAAGTCTATCCTTAAGCAATTAAGTTAATCCCAAAGCTCGGGGTACCGGAAACGTCCCCGAGGGAAAAATGGTAAAATTCCCCAATGTTCCCACCTAGACTTCCTAATCTCAAATATATCTCCAATTATTTATTTCCATAACCCGATAGTCTAAATAACCACCCGATACCTAAAATACCCCTTGACTTGTCCAAAGTCAAATATTAAGCCCCGTTGCGACTTTCTTGCTATCTAGCTCCCTAGGATCGCCTCAGGTCGCATGCTGCAGATTTACCCACATAATAATGTGGTTCTCACAATTTAAAGCATATAACCACATTTACATTCATATAATCATACAAGCATGCTTATCATATAATCATGCATTAAATCAATAAATTCACACATAAACCAATTATGCCCTCCCGACACACCAATCAAAGCCCTTAAGCCATATTAGTGATTTTGGGTCGTTATATTTTAAGTGTGGGAAATATATATTTTATTTATAATATTTTAAGACTAAATTTTTAAGTAGAATAAATTCATAAGTGTTAATCTAATAATTAATTTTAATTTATTAAACTAAACATGCAACAACCATTTAATTTATTTAAAAATGACAAGTGAAATTACCTCAACATTTTTCTTAATTAAAATGAAGAAAATCATATCTATTAAAATGAACACTCATGTTTACATTAAAAATACTACTTTTAATATTTACATAGTTTAGGGTATTAATTTATTTCAACATACACACAAAATTCCTTTCATTTAGAAGACAACTTCTCATTTTACCAAAAATTCCACCAACAATATATACTTTAAAAAATCATCATCTTGATTTTAAAAAACTCATATTTTCTCTAAAAATATAAAAAAACTGTAGGTATTTATTTGAGTAAAAATATCATTTTAATGTATATTAAAATTCCATTTAATTTCTTAAAAACATCATAGCACTTGTAAAATTATTTAAGCATGCAAAAACATTATTCTCATCATATTTGACACCATTTATACACAAAATCAGCAAGTATATCAAATCATGAAATTCATCATTTTCATCATGCCTCACAAAATTCACACATTAATCATGCATGTTTAATAAAAACAATTCAAACACAAACCCTAGCATGTTTCTACACTTCTTTTAACTATTTTAATGTTACCATTAGCATACAATAATTCATCAAACCACCTTAAAATATACTCACAAATCATAAACAAAATAATCATCCTTGACCTTGTCTTGAATATAACTCTTAGCATATTTCTATCATGCAAGAATTCTAAGGGAGAACAAAACTAACATATACCCATTTAAAATCTTACAAACAACCTGTCATGTTTCTAAGATCTTTAATTGACATAAAAACATAAAAGAAAACAATTACGCTTTGAACACCATCCCTAGGTCAAAACCCTCATAGCCCAAAATAATCACATCCCTTCATAAAAAAAATGAAAACACCCATCAATATATCTAGTAGATCACAAATTAAAATACTTGCATGCTTTCACATTGAATCTTTAATTCAAACCATACCTATCATCAACTCATACGAAAAACCTTATGCAACATATCATCAACACCACCATGCTTATGATTTGAAGATCAAACCAAGTATTCATAATAAGATATTTACATAACACCATATATCAAGAATCAATAAAATACACACATACAACGAGTATCCATATAAAAAAGGTTACAACCATAAGAACGAAATCAAGAATAACCAAATCAAGAATAGAGGTTCCATTGCCTCCTTTGATAGAAATCAAAGAACCCAAATTTGGCCACCACCCTGGAAATACTTCCCTAGGGTTTTGAACATCAAGAAAAGAAAAACCACCAATATTCTCTTATATTCTTTGAAGAGGAAAGGAATTCAAGACTAAAGAAAATAAAACAAAAACATGAACACATACCTAGGGGTCTTTTGGAAAACCCTACCCTAGCTCACGTCTTCCTCTTCTCTTCTTCCTTTCTTTCTCTCTTTCCCTCTCTAGCTCACGTCCACTATCTCTCTTTCTCTCACTATGGCCGACAATCCCAAGCACCAAAAATGGCCTCATCTTTTCTCTCTTGCCTTTTTATTCTAACTTAGCCCAAAATAGCCTAATGAACATAATGGGTAAGTTTCCTACTTGTGTTTATTTTCTTTTATTTTTGATTTATTTTAATAAGGTAAAAATAGGGAGTGGATAAAGATGACAAATCCTCTTCCATTTTTAACTAAAATTCCCCCAAATAAAATAGGAATGAAATCATTCACCTTCCCACTATGCTCACAAGTTCACATTCTCCCTTTCCCTTTCTTTTATTTATTTTTTCTTTTTTTCAATTAAATAATTAAATAAATCTAATATAAGGAAACTATAAAGTGTGTAGAAAATTCTACACAAGTACACTATGCAACCATGCACATGCACACACTCAATAACTAGGGTGTATCACTACCTACCATACACCTTGGTGCATTCCATCAAAACTCAATTATTCACATATTAAAATAAATAAATAAATAAACAAACAATTAACAATTAACAATTAAATTCACAAAAATTCTACCAAACAATCCTAACAATTAATTTAAACATATAATAAAATAATTCACACACTTAACAATTAAATAAAATAAAGCACAAAATTTGAATAAATAAAAAAAAATTGGTGCGCTACATAGTTGTAATGACCCAACTACTCTAGACTTTGGACCATTAACGATAACTATACATAGACACTAATCTTTAATAAAACTTACAAGGGAAATAAATATTACTTCATTAAAAACTTGTAAAAATAAATGTTAAACTATATAAAACTTTAAGTAGGATATGGGATCCCATTGTTTTAAAAGAAAACATAACATAATTGATTACATAGTAAAATGCGGAAAAATACATATAAACCATAAGTAAAGAAACTTCATCCTCGAATCGAACTCTTGGCCCTTCGATTCCATTCCGCCTCAATACACATGCCCAAACTACCAAGAACCTTTCCCGCCACCAAAGCTATTTTCCTGGACATATAAACATAAAAGGAGTGAGCCTAATGCCCAGCAAGGAAAATCTAACACATAAACCATATACATAAAATTCATAATGTAACATAAAACATATCATAAACATATGTCACATACATACTATAATGGCTATTGTTACTTGGGGTCCCATAAACAAACAAGTCATATGTCCATTAGATTTGTGGGGCTTGCTAGCTAAGCAAGTCATATGCCCATAAATTTATTGGGGCTTGTTAGTTATACAGGTCATATGCCCAAGTCTACAAACAAACATAACATCACATAAATCATAGGCTAATCATAACACACATAACATAACATATAGAATCCTATCCTATTTTCCTTACCAAAAATACCGGGATATGAGAACAGATTTGGGACTTTGGAATACTCCTAAAAACCATAAATGGAAGGGTGAGTATACTAAAGAGAATGAGATGAAAGTGATGAAAGAACTATACCATCAAGAATATAATTACCAAAAACCTTATGTTCAAGAACTTAGATTTCCTATCCAAGAATAAAGAATAAGGTTAGGATGCTGAGTAGAAAACTATAGGAACTTAAAGAAAAATAATACCAAATGAACTAGAGTGTGGAATACCTTGAATGCTTCTATAGCCAATCTAAACCTTGAATCGAAATGTGCTATAAACCTTTCTTCCCAAGTGTTTGGTAAGCTTATAATGATTAAGCTTATAATTCCCAACCCAAGTGTTTACACTCTCACAATAACCTAGCAACTTGCAGCCTCTTAACTTAGCTTGATGAATGAATAAATGGCTGGGTACTAGGTCCTCTTTATAGAGTTCAAGAATGAAAAGATCTTCATTTAACTTGAATAAAAATAATGGCTTTTTAAGTGAAAAATATTTGAATTATCGTTCAACAGAGGCTGAAGACTCGTTCAGAAAGATGCTGGACTTATCAAGAGGTTAAAGATTTAAAATGAGAACGTTTTCAAAAACTTTCAAAATGCATTGAAGGGGCCGATATATCGCCCCCTGTAGGCGATATATCGCCTGGGCCAGCATGCCCGAGGCTCGTTGAGGTGCTTGTGCAAAGTTACGTGTTTTTCATATCCCCCTATTGCGATATATCGCCCCCTTAGCTGCGATATATGGGCATACGCTGAATATTTAAACACGAAATTACACAATTTTCGCTTAATTTGAATTGAGTAAACAGCCTTGACTAAGTCCTCTAACATTTTCAAAGCTGCTGACAGACCCTATGATATTCAAATATTACTCTTAATAAACTTATTCCTCAAAAAAATACTTAATCATCATTAAGCATACACATGACAAGTGTTACTTTCTTATTGGGTTTATCTAAACCTTATAATATAATAAATATCACCATCAATATCAATCATATTAATCAAACCTTAGGTTAAAATTAATATTCTTAAACTATAGGTTAAACTTAGAAAATCTACAAGTGTTACTATGAGTGTCCAAATAATTCCCGGTCTGAACCAAAATCCACAGTCATAAAAACACTACTGCTATTACTATTATACTACTATAACTAGCTAAGTAAAGTTCTTGGACTCTACAATAGTCTCCCATAATTCTTCTAATTTTGAAACTCCAGTAGGAAAATCCTTAAAAAGCCTAATTACTAAGACATATTGTTCCATGGGTCTCATCATAATTAACTTAGTGGTTTGAAGGTGAACTATCTCCTTGTAAAATAGGATCAATCATTGAGTGATTCTTTCTAGCACTCCTAGTGTATCAATTGGTTCTCTAATCCTTTTCAATCCCTTAATGGCTCGAATATCATGATAGGTCAAGGCTCCATTAATTTTGTAATTGAAAACATAATGACTAAAACGTTAGCTATTATCATAAACATAACATTCATAACATAAATACTTACATTGGCGGTTAGATCCGGAGCTTTTGCGTTTGTAGCAAGGAGAACTTCATGCATATGAACCATGGTCTCTTATACCAACTGTAATGCCCAGAGTAACTCTAAGACCTCAGACCATTAAAACTACTAAGCATAACTACTATTTTGGAATACATGCATAAAATAATAAAACTTTATTATAAAAATCCAAAATACGGGATCTCATTGTTATTACATAAAAACATAAAGAAAATATAAACCTTTAATTAATTGTTCAAATAATAAATGTAGAAAAATAAATACATAAATTAAAAGAATCAAAATATAAACTTCATCCTCGATCTTTTCCAGCATTCCATTCATTCCGTCCTCTCCCAATACACATGCCAAAGGTGTCATGAATCTGTTTCGCCTTCAAAGCTTATTTTCCTGGACCATCTTAAATAAAAGGGAATGAGACTAATGCTCAGCAAGGAGAATCTACTAAAACATATCATCAGTCATAAGACTAAAAACATACATTATAAAACGTATGACGTAAAAACGTAAATCATGTAAATATAGGACTGGAATATTAATGGCCATTAATTCATTACCATAGTATGTGATAAAACCATCTAGATCACAAAATAGTATATGTTAAACCATCTAGGTCCTATCTCTACTAATCGAGGTACGTTTAATCATAACTCTAATCTACGATAATGATAAAATTCTTTGGATTTATTTGCTATCTAAGCAACTGTATTTCCCAAGTGACGACAACATAAATCATATACATACATATATACATAAACATAACATAGCATAGCATAGCATATAAACATATCATAACACATACGATCTAACCTATTTTCCTTACCAAAACTGGGATATTGGAGATAAGAACGGGATTGGAAAACTCCTAAAAACAAACAGTAAGATCCATAAGTTTTCTAAAGAAATGGAGATGAAAAGAAGATCTTAACCATTAAGATAGAAACTTACTGAAAACCTTAAGTTTCAAGAAACCTAAACACCTAACCAAAAGCCATAATAACAAGTTAGGATCTGAAAGAAAATAAAAGAACTATA
This sequence comes from Humulus lupulus, assembly GCF_963169125.1. Taxonomy (NCBI): domain Eukaryota; kingdom Viridiplantae; phylum Streptophyta; class Magnoliopsida; order Rosales; family Cannabaceae; genus Humulus; species Humulus lupulus. The sequence continues at coordinate 218,658,089 of NC_084793.1, forward strand.
ATGAACTAAACGTGAGGATAAGAATAACATTGATAGACTAGAACTCCGATATACACCTCAATATCGAAATATCACTCTATCTTACTTCCTAAGTGTTTAGAAAATATTAGATTGAAAAGATTTTAATCCCCAAACCCTAGTGTTTCTCTCTAGAATGAACTTAGATGCTTGAAGGCTCTGAAGAATGCTTGTTTAATGAATGAAATGGCTGAGTGAAAGGTCATATTTGTAGAGTTCAAGAAGTGAAACTAACCCCTTTTAAAAAGAATAAATAAATGGATATTAATTGATTAAATTTGAATTATCTGTTCAACAGATGCCCAGAACTCGGTCAAAAATGTTCAGGAGCAAATCTATGTTGTTGATGGCTGTTCCTAATTTGGTTCCACGAAGTTTCAAAAATACGTATGGGTAGCCAACATATCGCCCCCTATAGGAGATATATCATCTGTCCCTATAACCGGAGCCTTCGTGGTTTTGTTCGTGCGAAGTCGCAGTGTTTTCTGTATCAAACTTAGGCGACATATCAGCCCCTATAGCTGTGATATATCAGCATACACTGATATTAAAAACACGTTTTTTTGCACATTTTCAGCACACTTGAAGTTTATTGAATCAACTTTGACTGAATAACATGTGATCCTAATAGCTGCTGGAAAGTTCTAGACCTTCTAGATCTATCCTTTATTAATTTATTAATATATAATGCTTAAATCCTTAATAAACATACATGTGACAAGTGTCACGCTCTTAATTATTCTATCTAAACCTTAGGTTATAATAAATATCATTTCTAGGACCAACTATATTAATCAAACCTTATGTTAAAATTAATATTTCTAAACTATAGGTTAAACTTATAAATCCATAACTCTCTCTACCAGTTTCCAACTAAATCCCAGCTTGAACCAATAACCACGAAAACTAAAATACTACAAACTACTACTACTACTATCTAGTTAAGTAAAATTCCGAGATGCTACACAAAAACTATTTTTCTCTTTTGACATATGAATTACTGTTAGTTTGGTCAAGATGCATTAGTCGTGCTTGAAAGCCTAGATACATCTTCGGAGTGTAACCAATTATTTTTTGATTAATAACTTAACTCAACCGTGTGCCTTCAGGCCAGTCAAACTTGAAATACACCCCTGATCCTATTTTCTTATGAGAAGTCAACCTTGAGATAAAATAAAGATATTCGGAAGCCTTTCCTTAGGGAGGCCGCAAATGGAGGCAACACAAGGCCATTCCTATGCCTCTCGGTGTTCAACCAATAATGGAGACTATGAGACTTATTGTCATAATTCCCTCTCCTACTCATTATTTTAAAAAAAATGTGTTTTTCTCAACATCAATATTTTTCAATTTGCAAAACTAATCAAATTAATTTTACCAAATGATATTCTAATAAAAACTAACCAAATTATGCAAAATAAATAATCGTGCCTTAGATTTTATTTTACCTTTTAAAAAGAATACCATTTAATTTAATAATTTTTTTTTATTAAATAAGAAAATAAACAACTTTAAATTCTTTATACCATCTTAAGTAATTAAGACTAAATTAATTATATGAGTTATCAAATAAAAACTTATAATCAATCCTAAACATGTTTCTAAATATGCATGCTTAATATGTAATATGTGGGTAGTATGTATGGCATGTTATGATGCATGATAAATGCTCAAGCAAATAAATAAATAAATGGGGGTTGGGTGCTTTGGATATGTCTAGAAAATTACCACACTAGCAAAAAAATACACAAAAATAATTTAACTAACAAAGGTCTAATGAAGAACAACTCCTTTGATCTTGGACCTTCTCTTTTAGTCTTTGGCCATTTCCATTTTAATTATCCATTATGAATTAAATAACCTTTTAATTATTTTAAACAACTTTAAAATAATTAAACTTTGGGTTTTAATACCCATCAAGTTATTGAGGCCCAATTGTAATTTGGACTCACTAGAATTTGTTCAAAAATTATAATTAAAACACTATTAATTGTAATTAAATCACTTTTAATTGTATTGGGCTTAAAATGGTCTAAATGGATAATTACACATTCATTAGGGTTTGCAAGACACAAACCCTAATGGGTGTGTCAATGGTGGGCAACGATTAGAGGCCATGGGTGGCTGGCAAGGGCACGGGGTGCAGGCAGTGAGGGGGCACATGGGTGCGGGGTGCAAGTGCGCGATGCGCATGGCCGCAGGTTGCTGGCATGCATGACGCAGGGTGCAGGCTCAGGTCTCGAGGTTCAATCTTAGGGCTCGGGCTACAACAAAATTTTTTCTAGAATTTAAAAATAAATTACAAAAATCCTATGCCCCAAAATGACTTACAATTTTTGTATATCTAGAAAATTTAAGAACTTTTCCTAACCCAAAAACTTCATGAAAACCAACCCTTAAGAACATAAACGATTCATACATAAACATCCATTTATTCATATATTACACTTAATATAAAAAATGCATATGATACCCACATAGTAATTAACATATGCAGGCATTAAAGATGGCGTGGAAGTAGATCCATCCAAGATCGAAGGAGTAAAGGATTGGCCCAAACCTAAGAGTGCCACGAAGGTGAAAAGTTTTATGAGATTCGCAGGATACTATGGACGATTCGTTGAAAGGTTCTCCAGAATAGCTACTGTAACGACCCAAAATTACTAATAAGGCTTAAGGGCCTTGACTAATGTGATGGGAGGTCATAATTGGAGGTTAAGAGAATTAATGGCAAGAAAGTATGGATATGGTTACTGGATAAGCAGGCGGGCCCTACTTGGCTGGTAAGGGCTTAATCATAATTTTGGCCCGTTAGGGCATAAATGTGAATGTGTGTGATAAATTGTTGAGACCACATTATTATGTGGATAGATAAATAAATAAATATATATATATATATGCGTGTACATGTGTGTGCATTTGTAGCTATCGACACGAGGCAATCCTAGGGAGCAAGTAGCAGGGAAGTCACAACAGGGTTTAACAGTTGACTTTGGATAAGTCAGGGGTATTATAGGTATCGGGTAGTTATTTAGACTATCGGGTTATGAAAATAAATATATGGAGATATATTTGAGGTTAGGAAGTCTAGGTGGGAATGTTGGGGAATTTTACCATTTTGCCCTCGGGGACGTTTCTGGCACCCCGAGGCTCGGGATTGACTTAACGGGATAAATGATAGACTTGGTTAAGATAGAAGCTAGTGGAAAGGAAGATTAGACTGACTCTCATTCTCTCTCCCTCTTCTCTCTCAAGGAAACTAGAAAAAACACAAGGAAAACAAGGGAAACTTGGAGGATTTGGGCTAGGATTTCAAAGGGGTTTCAGTGGGGATCTAAAAGCTTAGCTCAAGGATTATCCAAGGAACATTTAATCAAAGCCAAGGTGAGAATCAAACTGTGTTTTTGAGGTTAGAAGCTCTGAGTTTTTCTAAGTAGTAAGATAATTATAATTTTGGTGTTTAAGGTTGAATTGAAGCTAGAAATTTGGGAACTAGCTGGGATTCTGCTTAGAGAAGGGGTTCAGCTGAAGAGGGAAACTTTAATTTATGATTTAGAAGCTTAAATTTGAGTTCTGTATGGTTGGTTTTGGTGTTTGATGTTCTTGAGTTACAGAGATTGAAACATGGATTGCAATGAGTTTTAGATTGGGTTTCCTGTTGAATTATGATGTTCAAGTTGTCTTAAAAGTGTTGGGAATGATTGATATTGAAATAGGGAGCTTTGGGATAATTTTGGTTAAGATTTGGAGGATTTAAAATGGTGGAAATTCTGGGCTCGAAGGGAAGGGCCGTGGCTCTGTTCTAGAGCGCTGCGACCCTAGGATGAAGATGAGCCAGGAGGGCTCGGCCAAGGGTGAGCGCCGCAGCGCCCAAGGCAAGAGTCGCGGCGCGTGTCTTCTTTCAGGGAGGACCTTGGTTCTATTTTAAGGGCAGGGCCGCGACTAAGCTTTAGGGGCCCCAATCCTTAGACGCATACTTGAACATTCAAGGTTTTAAAGTATGGGGATCGAGCCTAGGGTGCTCGGGATCAATCTCACCACCGTGCTTGGTGGGATTCGACTTCCCGGAAGCTAGTTTTGTATACAAAAACCTATATTTGAATATTAATGGAATCCATTATCTTGGTTGTGACTAGGTGATAAGCTAGGGCTCGGGAAGTGGATCGTGCTCGGGGGTCGTCCTTTCTAATTAAAGCACTTGGAATCAAGGTAAAAAAACTGCACCTATGTAGGTGGATAGGTTGGGACTAAGTTTTCCCTATATTTGTTTGTATTGCTATGTGAATATGTTGGGACTAAGAGTTCCCTATAATTATATGAATGTCATGAGGTGGTATTATGCCACTGGGACATGTGATAAGCGGCCTAAGGGTGCCGAATTCAACACTTGCGCACTTGGCGCGACTCGGACACTAGTATCCGAGGACAGCTTATTAATCACTGTACTCGGTTAAGCTGGCCGGAGTCAGTGGGTATGTCACTGGGATTGGCCTAAGCGAGCCAAAGATAGTGAAATAAACAGAGGGTGCGGCCTGCGGGCATTAACCCTAGTTATTGCTTGACATATATTCTATTGTTGATTATTGTGTATGACTTGATGAGTACCTGGAGTTGAATTATTGGTTATTGGCCAGTGTGCTGCCTTGAATGTACTTTATGGCGTGCTGGTAACTGATTAATGCCTTGTGATTACTTGGATCATGCTCAACAAACTATTTAGCTGCTATTACTATTATATTATGATGTTATGTTTTCTTGCTGGGCCTCAGCTCACGGGTGCAACGTGGTGCAGGTAACGCTAGTTGGCCATGGGTATGAGAGCTCTGGGGGCGAGGTGTACATTGTCAGCTGCTCAGCCACCATGGTCTGGGGATTGTACAGGCTCGGGAATCTAAACTGTGAATTTTGCCATTAGAGTGGCTTGGTTGTCTATTTGTTAGCGAGAATTTTGTATTTACGTTATTTAAACCTTGTTTTGGGATCCCATGTAACAAACATGTATTTTAGTAAAATTTAATCATTTATAACCAAAATTATTTTTAACCTAACTTGTTATGCCATTAGTTACACGTTTTGATTTAAATGACTTGATTAGCAAGTCTTGCACTATTTCAAACACACAGTGTAACGGTCTTGGTTATCCAGGGCGTTACAGCTACACCCTTAACAAATTTGACACGAAAGCAACAGAAATATTTATGAATGGAGAAGTGCGAAGAAAGCTTCCAAACGTTAAAAGACAAGCTCATATTAGCCCCAACTTTATGCGTCCCAAATGATAAGGGCAAGTTTGTAGTATATTGCAACGCGTCGAAGCAGGGACTTGGATGCGTTTTGATGCATGACGAAAGAGTGGTCGCATATGCCTCAAGACAGCTAAAGGAGTGCGAGCAGCGGCACCCGACCCATGACTTAGAATAGGTAGCGGGGGGTTTCACTCTAAAGATTTGGAGGCACTATCTGTATGGAGAAAAGTGTGAAATCTATACGGACCACAAAATTCTAAAGTACTTCTTTACGCAAAAGGAGCTCAATATGAGGCAACGAAGGTGGCTGGAATTAGTAAAGGACTATGATTGTGAGATCATGTATCATCCGGGAAAGGCTAATGTCATGGCAGACGCACTTAGTACGCGGAGTTACGGGAGCTTCTCAACACTAAAGGGGATTGCTCAACACTTACAAGATGATATTGAGAGGTTCATAATTGAGCTAATAACTGGACAACTAGCTGACCTCACAATCAAGTCAACTCTAATAGAGGAAATAATGGAGACACAACATGAGGATAAGTTTCTTCTTAAGATGAAGGCAGCACTACAAAGCTCAAAAAATGTTGATTTCTCCTTGACAAAAAAAGGCATGCTACGATATAGAAATCGAGTATGTGTGCCCGAAAGTGGTGAATTAAGAGAACATATTATGAAGGAAGCACACACTACTCCGTATTCACTACACCTGGGATCGACCAAGATGTACAACGATGTCAAGGCCATGTATAGGTGGTCAAGAATGAAGAAAGTCATAGCAGAATATGTAGCAAAATGCCTTACATGTCAACAAGTTAAGGCTGAACATCAGAGACCTGTCGAAACTTTGCAACCATTGGAGATTCCAGAATGGAAATGGGAAGATATAGCAATGGACTTCGTAATGGGATTACCAAGGACCACCAAGCAGCATGACTCTGTTTGGGTGATAGTAGATAGACTCACAAAATCTGCTCACTTCATGCCAGTAAGAATAGTTTATAATGTTGAGCAGTACGCAAAGCTTGCGTGGCGGAGATAGTGAGACTACATGGAGTTCCAAAGACGATAGTTTCCGAAAGAGGATCAATTTTCACATCAAAGTTCTAGGAAGGTCTACAACGTGCAATGGGCACTAAGTTAAAACTAAGTACGACATTTCACCCTCAAACCGATGGTCAGTCAGAACGTACCATACAATTATTAGAAGATATACTGAGGGCATGTGCGTTAGACTTCTCGGGATCATGGAGCAAGTATCTTCCATTGATACAATTCGCTTACAACAACAGTTATCACGCAACGATAGGCATGTCACCATATGAGATGCTATATGGACGAAAATGTCTATCACCACTTCATTGGGATGAGGTTAGTGAAAGATGATATTTAGGACTTGAGGTCGTAAGAGAAGCAACTGAGGTAGTAGAAAAGATAAGACAACGAATGGTTGCCGCTAAAAGTCGCCAGAAGAGCTATGCCGGCGCTCAGAGGGAGACTGTTGAGTTTTCAGTAGGCAACCAAGTCTTTCTCAAAGTTTCTCTGATGAAGGGGATTATGCGTTTCGAAAAGAAAGGAAAGTTAAGCCCGAGGTTTTATAGGTCCTTTTGAGATATTTGACAAAGTAGGGCATGTAGCATATCGGTTGGCTTTACCGCCATCATTAGTAGAAACACATAATGTTTTTCATGTATCGATGTTGAGAAAATACATATCAGATCCATCCCATGTGCTCGATTATAAGCCTTTGGAGTTAAAAACAAGATTTTAGTTATGAAGAACGACCAATACGTGTTCTAGAGCGGGGAACTAAGGAGTTAGCGTCCAAAAGTGTCCCTATGGTTAAAATCTTGTGGAGCAATAGCACAGAAAGAGAGGCCACATGGGAATTGAAGGAATATATAAGGGAGCGATATCCCAAGATGTTTGGTAAGTAAATTTCGAGGACGAAATTCTTTTAAGTAAGGGAGAATTGTAGAAGTTCTCTACACTTCAAGATGTGTGTGGGAACATAGAGAACATGAATCAATATTTGTGAATCAAAAGTATTCTCAACACATGAGACTCTTGATTATAGGCTAGAGAGAAAATTTTATCTTTTGTGTGAAAAAATGATAAGTTTTTCTCTTCTGTGTAAAAGCTGTGTTCTTCAATTTTCTATCATATAGAATATATATAGGCATTATTATCACAATAATAATAATAATAAAATTTATCATCTTTAATAATAATAATAATAATTAAAGAAAAAGTCTTACATTCCATTTTAAAACCATATTAAAAATGTTTAATTAATTAATTAAATTAAATAAAAACTAATAAGCGATCACCATCAATAGTGGTACACGCATATGGCAGTCCAATAAGCCTTATGCGTGTAGCACTTTCCCTGAAAAATGGGATTTGATTTTTTCATGCATTTTAATATTAATTAATTAATAATTAGAAATTCAAATAAGGTATCAGATATTTAAGGAAAAAAATAACAACTTAAATTTTAAAATTCAAAATTTTAAATTTGAATTTCTATTATCATCTTATTATTAATTAAATAAATATAATGATCAAAACCAATTCTGACTATCCATATTTATGCTTTCACACTTAAATAAAATAATTGATTAAAATCAATTTATTTTATTTCTACACAATTTCAAAAATTGGACAAGTGCAATAATAAATTGTGCGACTTCAATTATCATATAATTTCACATTTATCGCAAAGAATAAATATTCTCTCAAATTGCCAATTCACAGTTTGACCCTTGTATCAACTCTTACTTTGAATAGTGTTGATAGAACCGCCCCGGGGACCTATGGACAAATAATTCCAAGCTCCAATAAAAAAAAAGATTATTAACCAAAACACTTTAATTCAATAATCATATTTATTAATCTCATTATTATTCCACTATAAATATGCGACTATACTCTTGAGAATTAAAGACATATATTTACTGAGTACTTTATTGTAACAATAAAGTGTCCATTGATATAATCATTACATACAAATTAATCATCTATTGATGATTCATAATTAAATGGGAATAAAATTACCATTTTACCCTTTTAATTATATCTTGATTCCTAGCATACCATTGACTTTACTAGTGAAGGTTAATTCATAATCTAATTATGAATTTGACATCGATAACATTTTTCAGTTCCAAAAGCCAACCCAATAGAGAACCATCATTCAATCTATAAGAAGGTATAGATTCCATATCTGTTAAGCTATGTCCACAGCCATATACATCATTGAGTCCCCAAAATAATAGTTATTAGCCTGATCATTCTGACAAACCGTAACGCATGAATCTAAGGATCAATGACATATATAGGAGTTCATAGTAACTTCAGGATTAAGATCAGTTTGTATATGATCACCAGTTGATGTGTTTTATAATAATACGAAATGGTATTTAAACAAGTATTATTTAAATCACATTTGGTCCAGTTCACATACTCTCAACATTAAAAGTACCTCCACTAAAGTGTCTTACTACACAAGTAACTCAGATCTAGGTCACATGTATTCATAATACTAGTGGACCATGCTACCAGTAATTAATCTAAAGATTCCATAACTTTATTTTATTGCGAACTATTTAAATTCATTATCTCAATCTCGATCTTCTCATACCAATATGAGATTGACCACATAGATGAACTTGGGAATTTTATGATATTTACTTAATATGATTCCAATAATATAGTACATAAGCTACATATATACAATAATTCAATTCATACATTTATTGCATTAAAACCATTGACAACTACAATTTCTTTAAGGGCACAATTTCCAACAGTAGGGATTGTGCGTTGTTATCAATCAAATCCCTATTTGGAGCTCTGGATTGCAATAAGGATCATTCTCAAGTATCTTATGAGAACAAAAGATTATATGCTTGTATATTCAAGGGGTGAGTTAGATCCTACATGATACACTGATTCTGATTTCCAATCAAACAAGGACAGTCGTAAGTCAACGTCTGGCTCATTATTCACTCTTTGTGGAGGATCTGTGGTCTGGAGGAGAATTAAACAATCCAGCATAGCATATTCAACCATGGAAGTCAAATACATAGTGGCTTGTGAAGTGGCTAAGGAGGCAATTTGGTTGAGAAAGTTTTACACTGTTCTGGAGGTACTTGCATATATGGATAAGCCACTAACCCTATACGGTGACAACAGTGGAGCAGTAGCTAACTCCAAGGAACCAAGAAGCCACAAGAGAGGAAAGCATATAGAAAGAAAATACCATTCTATTAGAGAGATTGTGCACAGAGGTTAGGTGATTGTTATGAAGATAGCGTCGGAACAGAACCTAGCTGACCCGTTTACCAAGACACTTCTTGCAAAGTCGTTCATGGGTAACGTGTGCAACAAGGGATTAAAGGAGATACCTCACTTGATTTGGGGGAAAGTGGGAGATAGTTAGGATTAATTTCCTAAAAGTATGTAAAGACGTTTTATTGAATTAAATAAAAAGAACAATATTATTATATTTGAAAGTTATAATTATTGTTTGAATTAATTATAGGATAATATCAAGCAAATTCCTTATCCATTGATGAGAATATGATCTTGTATTAGTAGCGAGAATTAAGATCATATATAATGAATAAAATAGTCAGTAACATATTAAAGTATTAAATCTTTAATGAATGGTTACTAGTGCGGTTTACTAAGCATACATGATGCAGGTGATCTAGATTAGGTTTATTGATGTGGATAGACATCTTAGTAAATGTGTTGTATATAAAAGAGATTATATATGACAGGACCGATAAGAAATACTTAACTTTATAAACTTGTCATTTGACGTAAATATTTGATTCTAATCGTAATAGATGATCATTTGTAGATGAGTCTAAATCCTAAGATTCATGAACTCTAGTTTGTGTTTATTTGATCTTTTGATTCACTCGTTAAGATTTCTTAGTATAATGAGGCTATTGACTTTTGTTTTAGAAATTCAATATCATGAATTGCTAGGAACAAGAATTTCAATAATGAAATCCATACTTTCCTAACATATGGAATATTGGTGTAGTGTCCCAGAATTTTACTTAGCTAGTAGTAGTAGTAGTAGTAGTAGTAGTAGTAGCTGTAGAATTTTAGTTTTCGTGGATATTGGTCAAAACCGAGATTTAGTTGGAAACTCGTAGAAACAGTTATGGATTTTATAAGTTTATCATATGGTTTAGAAATACTAATTTTAACATAAGGTTTGATTTATATAGCATGTCCTAGAAATATTAGTTATTATAACCTATGCTTTATATAGAAGAATTAAGAATGTGACACTTGTCACATGTATGTTTATTAAGGAATTAAGGATTTTAGATGAATAAATTTATTAAAGGATAGATCTAGAAGGTCTAGAACCTTCCCTCATCTATTAGGATCATGCTTTTCTCAGTCAAATTGGTTCAAACAAATTCAAGTGTGCTGAAAATGTGCAAAAATGTGTTTAAAATATCAGCGTATGCCGATATATCGCAGCTATAGGGGTCGATATGTCGCCTATGATTGATACGAAAAACACGTCGACTTCGCATGAACAAATTCACAGATCCTTGGGGCATAGGTAAGGGCGATATATCGCCTACCCTAGGCGATATATCAGCTCTAGTGGTCAATTTTGAATTTTTGTAGAATTCTGAACTAGAAACAACCCTCAACAACTTTGACTCGTTCCTGAACGTCTTTGATCAAGTTTTGGGCATCTGTTGAACATATAATTCAAATTTCTTCAATTTTTAACCATTTATTTATTCATTTTAAAAGGAGTTAGTTTCACTCCTTAAACTCTATAAATAGGACCCTTCACTCAACCATTTTATTCATCATTCAAACATTGTTTAGAGCCTCCAAGCTGCTAAGTTCATTCTATAGAGAAATAAGGCTCAGTTGCCCAAATTTTATGACAGACCTAAGTGATGTCTGGGGCTAATTTGCCACCCCTGTATAAGCACGTATCTTTTTATTATATCCGACTTGTTATTATGACCTATGACCTGTAGTTATGATTATGACTTATGACTTATGACCTATGATTTATGATATATGACTTAAGATTTATGGCTATGACTTAGATTACGATTTATTATATGATTTAGGTTATGATATGACCTAGGGTTTATTGTTGTGTGATTAGTATAAATAAGTTTTGGTATGACTTTGCTAAAATTTATGATATGTTTATATGACTAACTTTTGTTTGTATTTTCCTTACTGGGCTTAGAAGCTCACCCCTTATGATGTTGTTGTGTGGAAAATTGATGATAGAAAGGCCGATGGCGAGTGGGATCTAGGAGCTTCGTGATGTACTCATGGGGACAATATAGTCGAGGAAGATCAAGCAGGCCCATTTTTATTAAAGCATGTTATTTTAAAGTTTTACTTAAATGTTGCTCATTTTTATGTTAAATAAAATTATTTTATATTTTTAAAACCATGGATCCATGTAATTATTTTCAAGTTTTTATTCAATAAAAGAGCAATATTTATGAATTATGATCCAACGTTTTGTTCTCAGTAATCTATGAGAAATTAGGGCCTTACAATTGGTTCCCTTAAGGGTTAATTTTGAAAATGAGTATTTATTGAGCTCAAATCTATAATTTGATTATAGATTAATTATATGCTAGTGAAATAATGGTACTTAAGGATCAAGAGGTAATTAGAAGGGCAAAACAGTTATTTTGATTAGCTCTAATTAACGAACCAATAAATGGTGGATAGAACCACATTTATTGATTATATCAATGGACTACAAGAGAAAACTCTATAATATATTTCTATAAATACTTAGAGTGGAATTCTATATTTATAGTGGAGTAATCATAGAATTAATAAATAAGAATTTTGGATTAAAGTGTTTAATTAATAATCTGCTTTATTGGAGCTTCGTATTATAGGTCCATGGTCCCCATATCACCTCTATCTTACATTGTCAAAGGTAATGATGTAAAAAGAAAAAGATTTGAAGAAAGAATGACTTAATTGCAAATGAATTAATTTTCTAAGGCAAGGAAATAATTATGTGATAGTTATGGGAAATTGATTATTTATGAATTAATTAATTATTTACGTATATAGTTTTTATTTTGAAAAACTATAGGTTAAAATTAATATTAATCTTGTTTGTATTAATATATATAGAGAGAATAATAAATATTTTATTTAGAATATGATATTTATGTATTTATTTAAAATTGATATTTTAAGATAAAGTTAATTTTGAATTAACTAATATTTATTTTGGGATAAATATATCGTCTTAAATATTAATTAAATGAAAAAAAATGAGAAAATTAGGGATAACCCTAATGGTGTGGTCGACACACTCACTGTGCAGTGAGTGTGGTGCCATACATAGGGCTTTACTGTCCTTATGATTTAAATTTTGAATTTCAAATAATTTGTTTATTTAATTATTTATATTTAACTATTCTTTGTTAAATATGATTTAAATTAAATAATTAAATAAGGTTATAACTGATGATTTTTATTTTAATAAAATAAAGATTAATTAAATCAGTTAATTATCTTTATAAAACTGAAAAGAAGCGATACTTTTAAGCAATTATTTTTCATAGATTGTCAGACTCTATCTCTGAGACATAAGTGATAGTTTTCCAAAACCTAAAAACTATTCAATTCCTCTTCTCTTTATCAAACATCTCTAGATCTCATGTTTTGAGCACATATAGAGAGTCATAAATCAACATTTTTAACTCTACATGCCCATGCACGTCCTTGTGTGTTTGAGGATTGGTCTGGAAGATCAAGATGTGAGCTTTCAAAAATTGGATAGGAAGATCATTGATTTTATACAAAAATATTTGAGGACACTTGATAGGCTACAAGAGGTAAACTCTAATCTAATTGTATGTGATTTAATATATATATGTTATGTATTATCTTGGCTAGTAGTAATAATTATTAAAAAAGGTTTATTCTCTGCTGTGTATCTTTGATTTTCTCTTTTAATACCAACATAGAAGAACAGACCGCTCAGTGTGAAATTTCGTGATTCAGAGCGCTAAATTCATATGCTAGCATGATGAACTTCAATGCCTCAAAATCACCTATCCACTTCAACACAGCCAAGGAAGAGATTGCACGTCTCACAACAATTTTCAAAGAAGATTATGAGACTCAAGGTGATCCCCATGCCGAAAACACATCATGCTTCTACCGTGACAATCCTAACATAATGCAAGATCCACTTAGGGTTAGAACAAAAGGACAATGTAATTCTGGAACATGCAACGAGGGGAGACACAGGATCCCAACTGGTGGATCGAGCTTTAGGAAAAGGGCGTGTAGACTATGTGGTGCTCTCAGTCATAATAGTCGAACATGTCCCAATCATGGAGGTGGGGCTGCTAGGGGAAGGGGAGGAAGCAAAAGCAGTGGAAATGCCGACCGATCTTTGGAATCAGGACATGAATTCGTTGAAGATGACAGCAGGAGACCTTATTCAATGAAAGAGTCTTTTGGAAATGATTATGAACATCAATTTTAGTTTAAATAACTATTTTCCAAATGTTAAAACATATCATCTAGTAATATTGATATTATGCTTTATATTTGAGCAATTATGAATAATATTTGTACTTGCGTTTACTGTGCTAATGTATTAAACTCTGCCTAATTTTTGTCAAATACCTCTTGAAAATTACAATATTAATTATATTGTCTCGGTTCAATATCAATTTTACAGTCTCAATTCGATATCAATTTTACTTTCTCAGTTCGATATCAATTTTATTGTCCCAGTTCTTATGGATCCTTTCATCCCAATGAGATCACGACTACGAGACCCAGAAACATTACATAATCAAGAAGTGGCATATAACGAGGACTTCTTCCTCCCGGGTGGAATTTCACCGCCAACTAGAATGCACGAAAGAAGCTACTACAATCAGAATCACTTCGGTAGTGATTTAGCCACTTCAGGTGCAATCATGAAGTTAAGAACAAACGATGTTATATTGACATAAAAGACGAAAATTGCAGATTATGGCCTACAAACAAGACAAGGTAATTTATTGTCAAAAAATATTTTGAGCAATCTATCAAAACCATTGAAATTTCCTGCCTAAAAATTATTTTATGTAACAGGTTCAAAATTTTTTTTACCCATCCAAACAATTCAAATTTTATTACTGGACCGAGTGTTGGGAAATTGAGGAAGTAAAAAGTGACGGCACCACTAACACTTAGTGGCGGCATCGACCAATTTTTTAGAAACTGCAACATTCTGCTATTGGGAAGTCGACACAACCTAGTTCGGGACGGGGATAGTCCACCAATGTGACGATGTAATACTACTGCGACCAGTCTCCACGAGACACTACCATGTGTGCCAGCGCAAAATTTTATGTTGTACGGGGTTGGCGGAGGAACGAGGATAAGGCTGTACCACATAAGGAATGTCAAGAGTTGGAGTGGCGACTAGCTCAACCCTTGCACAACACTTAATTTTCAAAATGTATACATTGGCGCAACAATCATTTGGTCATTACCACGGGAGAAAGATATGTCTGCAGGGAATAGTGCCCTTATTGTAGTTGACAAATGTTTTAAATGAAATAAATAATTGAATTGAATTATTATATATATAGACCATGTCCAATATTATGTTGATAATATTAAGTAAATATCAAAAAATTCCAAAGTTTATCTATGTGGTCTTAATCTCATATCAGTATGAGAGGATCAAGATTAAGATAATAAACTTGAAATAGTTTGCAGTAAAATAAAGTTATGGAATCTTTAGATTAATTAATGCTAGTACGGTTCGCTAGTATTATGAATACAAGTGACCTAGATCCGGATAACTAGTGTAGTATGACACTTTAGCGAATGTACTTTATATACAGTGATATATAGAACTGGGCTAGATGTGATTTGTTAATACTTATTTAAACATTGTTTTATAGTATTAATCGAACACATCAAACGATGATCATATACACGATGATCTTAGTCCTGAGGTTAATATGAACTCCTATATATGTCATCTGATCCTTTGATTCATGCGTTAAGGTTTGTCAGAATGATCAGGCTAAGAACAATTGTTTTGGGGACTCAATGATATATATGGTTGGGGACATAGTTTAACAGATATAGAATCTATACCTTCTTATAGATTGAATAATGGTTCCCCATTGGGTTATCTTTTGGAACTAAAAAGGTTATGAGCACTCACGTCACAAATTTGTTGTGACACAACCTGCAATAGTAAAGTCAATGATACACTATGAACAAGATATAGTTAAAAGGGTAAAATGATAATTTTATACCCTTTTAATTATGAATCATTAATAGAGGATTAACATTGTATGTAATGATTATATCAATGGACACTTTATTCCTTAGTACAGTACTCAATAAATATAGGTTTATAATTATCAAGAGTTCAATCTCATATTTATAGTGGAGAAATCATGAGATTAATAAATATGATTATTAAATTAAAGAGCTTTGATTAATAATCTAATATTTATTGGAGCTTGATATTATAGGTCCATAGGTCCCTAGGGTGGCTGTATCAACACTATATCAAGGTAAGAATTGATACGAGGGTAAAACTATAATTTGGAAATTTGAGAAAAAATTTATTCTTCGTATCAAATATACAATTATATGATAACAGAGGTTGAATAATTAATTTGGAATTAATTATTAAATTTTCAAAAATATAGTTATTTATTTAAATATTGAATTTCCAAATATATACATATAAATAAATTAATTAATTTTTTAAATTAATTATTTTATTTGAGTGGGAGAAAATAAAAATGGTAAGTCAAAATAGTTTTGATTTATTGATTTTTAAAATATGATGATAATGACGATCAACAATTTGAATATTTTTTTTTAATTTAAAATTTAAATTTTGAAATATGGTTGTGATCTTTTCCTTAAAAAGATGATACCATATTTTCTAGGAAGGATTGATATTAATGAAATATATAAATCAAATAAAAATCAAATATTTCCGGAGAGGGAATACTGCTACACGCGGACTGTCCCATGCATGTAATACAGTACTGATAATGTATCATTATTGTTTTTATTTTATTTATTTATTTAATTAATAATAATTTTGTGCTTTGTTTTTTTTATAATTGTTAAGTGTTAGAAATTATTTCAATTGTTTGAATTTTTTGGTAGGAATTGTGTGAATTTAATTATTAGTTGTTCTATTTATTTATTAATTCAATTAGTAAGAAAATGAGTTTTTGTTGAATGCAGCAAGGTGCATGGTAAGTAGTGATGCACTTGAGCAGTTAGGTGTGTGCATGTGCATGTGCATGGTTTCATGGTGAGCATGGAAAAGTTTTTCCTACATATTATTTCCATTTATTTTATTTATTTATTTACTTATGAGAATTAAAAATATAATTAAATAAAATAAAAGAAGAGGAAAGAAAGTGATGGGCGTGTGGACTATAGTGGGAAAGCAATGGTCTTCTTTTCCTTTCTAGGTTGTATTTTAATTAAATCATTCAAGGGTTATTAGTAGCATTTAGCTATATTGGGTAAGAAGACCTTGGTTAATTGATAGTGTTGGTGATTGTGTGTGCTAGCTGTGTATAGAAGAGAGGGGAGGAGAGTGTGTGCATGTGAATGGAGAAATGGGAAGATAGGCTTACCTCTTAAATCCTATATTATTTTCTTTGAATATTTTGTGAATTATGGGAAATGATTTATGATGGAATAATGGAAGGAATTAAGGGAAGGAATATTGGGAAACTTCCTTTTCTTTTCCTAGCTCTAGGGTTCGGTCAAGGGGGCTTAATAAAGAGAGGTTGGGAATGTGAAAAATCTAGTGGCTGTCAAGTTCTAGAGAGAGAAGGAGAAAGAAGAACGTGAAGGAAGAGAGGAGGAGAGAAGGAAAGAAGAATAAGGGGAAGAAAAGAGAGAGGTTCGAATCTCTCTATAGGTAAGGACTTTCTTGGTTTAATTGATTCTATAGTTTAGATCCTCTCCTTGATTTCTAAGCGTTTGATTTCTCTCCTCATGTTCTTGTGGTGTTTGAATCCCTAGGGTTTGAGTGAGGTGGTGGCCATAGTTTGGGTTCTTGTGTACTATCAAGTGAGGTATTGGTTTTCTTCCTCAATTTTTCGTTTTATGTAAGACTATGATTTTATGTGGGTTGGTTTTTGGGAATGGTTTTAAACATTTTGATTAGCCTTAATATTTATGGATGTTTTTTAAATTCATGATTGGATTAAGGACTAATGTTTTGGTTATTTTGACCTTGTTGAATAATTGTTTTGGGTGTGCTTTGCACCATTTGTTATAATGAATGCATGGGATGTTGTGATGGTTTGTTAAGAGGCATGTTAGGTGATTGTAATTTTGGATAAAAAAAAATATAAACCCTACGAAGGTTTCGGCCAAGGTACGTGTAGAGAATTCATGTTGGGTTTTTCTTATGTTTCTCTTGATGTTTCTAAGAATTGGGTCATCTTAGTTGTTGAATAGGAACATGCAAGGGTTCATGCGAATGCGTATGAAGTTATTGGAATTTGTCATGTTGGTATTAAGAGGATTTCGACCTATAGGGGTTGTTGATGTATGTTTGTCATTTTTCTTTTTATTTTATATCACATATACTCATTAGAAATATGCTTGGTTAATTGGTTAAATTGAGAATTTGTCTTGAGTCTTTCATAAATTATAATTTGATGATACATGAAGGTTATGGTTTGAGCATTTTTTTTTAAAAGAATGATGTTGACGCTGTTTTTCGTCAAATTAAATCTGAAGATCACTAAAAAAAGATTCAGAAAATAAGAAAAGTACAATAGGATTTTTACGTGGTTCAGCAGTTAAAATCTTCCTAGTCAATGAGTCAATATTATTGATTCGCAATACTCTCTCAAAGCTTTCTCAGAGCAATTCAATAGAGTATTCTCAGTACAAGCTTGTGTGTGTCTACAAATGAAAAATAACAGGCTATTTATAGGCTTGGTTAAGAGAATATCTTCCACTAATTCAGGGAAGTTACAATCAATTATTCAAATATGAAAAAAATGTAATTAAATACATTCAATACATAATATCCCATGATAATCGCGATTTAGTTATCATATAACAACAAATCCCTAAGGAATAAGGATCTCCTAACAGTTGTTGCATGCAAAATGCATCACTGACCTCGAATGTAAGGTTAACGCAGTGCTTTCAAGATCGATCAATACTTCGAGCCCCTGCTCAGCTGGTGGTTTCATCGAACTCAATCTCCGAAGGCCAATATCTTCGAGCTTGCAACTAAGGATCGAATACCATGCATATGCGTCGAAGAAGATTCTTTCTTTCGAGCTTGAAGCTTAAGCTCAAACCTTTTAAACTTGTGCTCGATGGCTAACAACAACAGGTCAGGAATCATGCTTATTCATACAAGTATTCAACCAATACTTGTCATTTTCGAGCTTACGCTTTATGAGCCTGCATTTCGAGACTCATTTATTCATCGTTGAAATTTGGGTGTAGCATTTTGCCCCCTTAAAATTGTTGGTTCGAATCCTCTGAGAATGAAGCTCTTGAACTCCACTTTTAGAAAAATGTGCCACCTACCACACTCGAGTGTGGACACACGTCACTTAGGGATTGGACACTAGGAGTACTTAAGTACTCTCTTTTTCTGCACACGTCCTTTCATGTGACACCTTTTTGCCGCTAATGTTTGAATTAAACCCCGTCCATCAGATCATTTTTCAACTTAAACCAAGGGCCGAGATCCATTCGACCTTTGACATCCCTCTTTGACGTATATATACCCCATCTTCTTTCTAATTCTTTACTTTTCTGAAATTATACAGCAGGGATAACCAGAGCAAACTATTTTTCTCTTCCTTCATATGTTCTCAAAGCCCAAAAAGAAAAGAACTCTTTCAACCTTTGGTTTGGTGAGATCATTCATACCATCTCTCCTACAATCGACAATAGCATCGTGTTATACCCAGATTTCGAGCCATGTTAAATGTGACCTCAAAAGCTGGATTCGCAACGAATGAACTCGTAAAGTTTGAAGTATGCTCCAGGACTAAATATTGAGCCTGCAAGACTGAGATGACCTCGAATGTGGTGGCCTTGAAATGTTCACAATCTCGAAGGGTAGCTCCCGAGACGCATCTATCCTCAGGGATGACCTTGGATCAGGGGTTCCGAGCTTGTCGTGCTACGATCTCGAAAGCCATGTGACCTCGGGAGATGTCATTAGCTCGAACGTTGATGAGAGACCTGGGAGAATAAGGCCTTGGAGATATACGGTAATAACCTTGAACATCTACAAGTGTTGTCCATAAGAGACGTGGTCTACGTTTATTACTATAAATCCCCCAAAATCGTGGGATATTATTTGATTGATTATATGCCCCCTGGTCTTCAGGGGACGTTTCCTTTTATATCGGATCGCATGCATTTAAAGCCATTTAATTTATTTACACAAAAAGAGTAACTACCCAAAATATGTGGGATAGTATTCTGCAACCTTCTCTATAAATAGAGAGGTCATGCACCATTGTAAAGGACTGAAATTCTGAATCTTGAGAGAAAACTCTAAAGAATTCATGCTTAAGAATTTTCAGAGATAATCCTGAGTTTAATAACAAAGACTCGTGGACTAGGCAGATTTAACTGCTGAACCACGTAAAACTCGTGTTTTGTATTGTCATATTTTAATCGGCCAGTATTAGTTATTGTTTACGTGCTCTTCTTTCACTGTTGACGAAAAACGGCGTCAACAGTTTGGTGCTTTCATTGAGAGCCTTAAGCATTCATCCCTGAAAAAGTCATGGCCACTAACAATCAGAACACACCTGAAGAAAATTACCCAAGACGTCCTGGAAAACAGCCAATGGAAAACCCGGATGTTGAAGAGAGAAGTGGATCTTCTGATTCCCGGGGACCACCTCCTCCACCAAGAGATGAGGATATGTATTACAATCCTGAGCAGTATGTTCCTATTGTGGAACTTGAAAACCGGCAATTAAAGCAGCAATTGGCAGAGGCCAATAGACGGAATGAAGAGTTGGCAAGGATAGCCGCAGAGGCGCAGGTGGCTCAGCCCCTGCCTCCGCACGAAAACCAAGTCCCTCCTCCAAGGGACGTGCATGTTCCTTCCTGTAGACCCCGTGGGCGTCCACAAAAAGATGCTGCCACAAGGAGGCCAGCTCAACCTCCGGCACCAGCAGAGCCATCCGCTCCACCTAGGCCCCAGAGGAGTACTTAGGCTCGGGCCCCGGCTAACCCGCCTGTGGAAGTGCCTGTAGGATCTGAGAATAACCGAACCCCTGTAGAGGCTCGGACTCAGATACCTAGGAGCGCACCAAATGCGACCGACCCATATCGGGCAAATTCTGGACCGTCTAGGCCGCGACATGGGTGGCAGCCACCGTCGCCTATACGGTTCCCTCCATCACCCATAAGATATCCTTCGCCCCCCTGCAGGAACGCTCAACCCATTCGAGATCAGGGCGAAGGGCGTGCGGGAGGAAGACAAGGAAACGGGGAGGCTTTCCAGGAGCGGAGAGGCGCCCCATCTAAAAAAAGTCAAACATCTCGGTCTCGCACGACGGAGATGAGGCGACGTGGGAAGAATCCATCATGAAATAACCAAGCAACGAGTTTTACCAGTGATGATTCCGGAGATACCAGGTCAGTCAGTAAGCATGACTGAGGTCGTAAGAATACTGGAAGCCACAGAAATCGTCCTGACCTGCGAGATCACCTAAATCAGAGTCGGGGTAATGGTGACCCAATAAATCCGGACCTGAGGGACTGCTTGAATAGGCGTAGAGATCCCTTGCAGAGACGCGAGCCTGGAATCACGATCAATGACAATCGATTCCAGACAGTACCTCTTACGGACCCAGTCCAAGAAAGAATCGATCAGCTTGAAAAAGCCTTTAGGCTTTTGAAGAATGAATGAGAAAATGGTCGATATGAGGACTCTGACGAGGAGCTCGAGCTGTTTGCTCCCCATATTTCCAATACTCCATTTCCTCAAGGGTTTTGGATCCCTCACGTCCCAACGTTCGAAGGGAAGACCGACCCCTGTAGTGACATGAGCACGTTCAACACCATAATGAGAGCCAGTAACGTGGGTTACGAGCTCAGATGCATGTTGTTTCCAGCATCATTGACAAGACCTGCCAAAAGTTGGTTCGAAAAATATAAGAGACACTCAATAACTTCTTGGGAGCAGTTGTCTAAAGACTTTAAGAAGCAGTTCAGAGCAATGATGGGGGTCAGACCAGAGGCATCAACCTTAACTAACATCCGACAACAGCCGGGCGAAACACTAAAAAGTTAATTAACAAGGTTTAATCTGGAAGTCGCCCGAGCTCGGGACGTGGATGACAGTGGGCATCTAATGGCTGTCCGAGCTGGCGTAATGCCGGGAAGTGCCCTTTGGGACGACATGCAAAGAAAACCAGTAAGGTCCATAACCGAGTTTAACAGACGAGCGCAGAGGTTTGTCAATGTAGAGGAAGAGAGGTCGACGCTCAATGCTACTTCCCAGCCCGAAACTACAACGATAAACATCAACTCTGCCTCAACCTCGGCGGACCCAGCAGCTCCAAAGCCTGTCGCGGAAAATCCCTCCAAGAGGAAAAAGAACGAAGGAAGTAACCCCGAAGCAGAGGGAGGAAAGAAAAAGAAAGGGGAGAGGTATTTCTCCGTGTATAGAGTATACACCGAGCTCAACGAGTCTCGGGAGAACATATACCTGGCTAATGAAAACCAGGTCCCCTTTAGGCGTCCGGACCCAATGAGAAATCAGAAATCCAAGAGGGACTCCAGTAAGTATTGCCGATTTCACAGAGACACCGGGCATACAACCGATGAATGTCGACAACTGAAGGACGAGATCGAAGGATTGATCTCGAGAGGATACTTCCGGCAATATGTCAAAAACCAGAGTACTATTCAGGAGGCCACGAGCCAGAGAGTAGCCGCGCCTCCGACGACACAAAACAATAATTCCCGAGCTCAGGAAGAAGACATGCCCTCGCTGATAGATGGAGAGGATGTAATAACCATCTCGAGAGGGCCTCATCTCGCAGGAGTGGGCAGGAACGCCCAAAAGAGATATGCTAACGAGCTGAAGACTGGGGACGGGTCTACTTATGAACCCGAACCTAGGGCTCCAAAAAGCCAAAGGATTAAGACACAACCAATAACCTTCACCGAGGAAGACGCATCCCATGTCCAGTTTCCTCACCATGATCCGCTGGTCATTACTCTTCAGCTGGCCAACAAAAGGGTCCACCGAGTTCTCATAGATAATGGGAGCTCAGTCAACATTCTTTACAAAGCAACCCTCGAGAAGATGGGACTCTCCCTTCGCGACCTGAAAGCGTGTGCAACTACTTTGTATGGCTTTTCAGGAGAAGGAACCGCCTGCATGGGATCCATCGAGCTCCCCGTGACCTTGGGAGACTACCCAGTCTCGGCAACCAAGATGATGGAGTTCGTGCTAGTAGACTTACCATCAGCCTACAATGTGCTGCTCGGGAGGCCCGCCTTGGTCGGGCTGGGGGCAGTTTCATCAGTAAGGCATCTGGCCCTTAAGTTCCCAACCCCTAGCGGAGTCGGGACATTGAAAGGAGACCAATTAGCAGGGAGGGAATGCTACAGCATCTCCTTGAGAGGAAAGAAACAGACGAACGCACAAGCACTCATCATCATACAAAACAAAGATGGAACAGTCTTAGAGATTGACGAAGAGATTGATCCAAGGATTGAGGAGAAAGTTGACCTCGAACCTTTAGAGGAGCTCGAAGAAATTCAGCTCGAGGAAGCTGATCCCTCGAAGAAGGTGAAGATCGGAAAACACCTCCAAGATGAGACAAAATAGCAATTAATTTGCTTTTTGAAGAAAAACCAGGATGTCTTCGCGTGGTCACACTCAGACATGGTGGGGATAAGCCCGAATATAGCAAGCCACACACTGAACATAGACAAAAGCTTCCCCCCGAAGCAACAAAAGCGAAGACAGCTGGACGAAGACAGAAGGAAAGCACTAAAGGAGGAGGTTGACAGGTTAAAGGCATACCGATTCATTAGGGATGCCTTTTACCCTGACTGGGTAGCCAATCCGGTGTTGGTCCCAAAGCCCAATGGGACGTGGCGAACCTGTATTGACTACTCAGATCTCAACAAAGCTTGCCCAAAAGACTGTTTTTCGTTACCAAGGATTGACCAGCTCGTGGATGCCACGGCGGGGCATGGCCTGATGTCGTTCATGGATGCTTATTCTGGATATAACCAGATTCCCATGCATGCCCCCGACCAAGAACATACGAGCTTCATCACGGATAAAGGGCTATACTGCTATAATGTCATGCCATTCGGGCTGAAGAATGCTGGGGCCACATACCAGCGGCTCGTAAACATGATGTTTTCAGAACAAATAGGAAACAACATGGAGGTTTATGTTGATGACATGCTTGTCAATTCTCAACTCAACAAGAACCATGTTGATGACCTCGAAGAGTGCTTCGGCGTGCTCAGAAAGTATAACATGAAGCTAAATCCTGAGAAGTGCACTTTTGGGGTGTCTTCAGGAAAATTTCTGGGCTTTATTGTAAACTCTCGTGGAATCGAGGCTAACCCCGACAAGATCAAGGCCCTGATTGACATGCCCTCACCTCGGAGGCACAAAGATGTCCAAAGTTTGACTGGCAGGATGGCAGCCCTAAGCAGATTCATCTCGAAATCTACGGATCGTGGTCTTCCATTTTTCAACTTATTAAGAGGAGGTAAGAAATTTGAATGGACGGAGGAATGCGAGCTGGCCTTTCAGGAGCTCAAAAAGCACCTTGCAGAACCACCCATCTTGTCGAAACCTGAAACGGGAGAAATATTGTACCTATACCTTTCAACCACCGAACACGCGATAAGCGCAGTGCTTGTTCGAGAAGAAGAGAAGGTGCAAAAACCCGTTTACTACATCAGTAAAAGATTACTGGGGGCAGAGTCAAGATACCCATTGATGGAGAAACTCGCGCTCAATTTAATTCATTCATCTCGTACACTCCGCCCCTACTTTCAGGTGCATCCCATCCATGTGCTGACTGATCAACCGCTTAGGCAAGTCTTGTCTAAACCAGAAGCTTCAGGTCGACTTCTTAAATGGGCTGTTGAGCTCGGACAGTTCGAGATCACCTACCACCCAAGAACGACCATTAAGGCACAGGCATTGGCGGACTTCATAGTGGAATGTACTGGTATAGCCGACGTCGAGGTAATAACCACGGCCCACGAGCTGTGGAAACTTTACGTCGACGGCTCATCAAATGAAAATGGAGCGGGGGCAGGGTCATTTTGGTTACCCCCGCAGGGAGCAGATTTCATTCTGCCTTAAGATTTGGCTTTCAAGCGTCGAATAATGAGGCCGAATACGAGGCTTTACTCGCGGGACTTCGTATAGCAAAGGAGCTCAAAGCTAGAGCTATACATTGCTACAGTGACTCCCAACTCATGGTTAATAAAATCCTAGGAGAATACCAGGCTCGTGGTACAAGAATGGCAGCTTATCTGGAGAAGGCAAAATCCGCATTGGAGTGTTTCGAGTTTTACGCAATCGAACAGGTTCCCCGAGAACGGAACTCAAATGCAGATGCCTTAGCTTGACTCGCCACATCCACCGAAAATGAAGAGCTAAATGTTGTACCCATAGAACACCTATCAGCACCTAGCATTAACGAGCCAGAGGAGGAAGATGTGTGTATGATCGAAACAGAGCCGACCTGGATGACCCCAATAGTTGATTATCTCGAAAATGGAGTCCTTCCAAAAGATCGGAACCAGGCTCGAAAATTGATGTATCAACTTCCCCGTCACACCATTTTGGACCAGAAGCTATACAGAAGGGGATATTCCATGCCGTTACTTAGGTGCGTAACCCCTCCCGAAGCTAAGAAGATCATTGAAGAAATTCATGAAGGATTTTGCGGAGATCACACCGGGGGCATAGCCTATCCAAGAAGATCATACGCCAAGGATATTTCTGGCCAACCATCAAAACAGATTCTTTTGAGTACGTGAAGAAATGCGACAAATGCCAGAGATTCACCACGATACCCCGAGCTCCACCATCCGAGCTGACCATGTTGACTTCCCCATGGCCTTTCACGGTATGGGACATCGACCTCATAGGCTCTCTCCCGACTGGCAAAGGTGGAGTAAAATATGCTGTAACGACCCAAAATCGCTATTAAGGCTTAAGGGCCTTGATTAGTGTGCCAGGAGGGCATGTTGGGATTTATGTGTGATTTTATGAGTTAAATGCATGGTTATGATTTAAAGCATGTTATATGACTAATTGAACAATCAAGATGCATGACTACGTGGTTAGTTTGCATGATGGGGTAAATTGGTAATTTTAGCCCGCTGAGGGCATATATGTGATAATTGTATTCTGTGAATTGTACCACGTGAGTGTGGTGTTATTGTTGTGATGCACGTGCCGAGACGGTCCTAGAGAGCAAATTAACTTAAGAGTCACAACGGGATTTTGTACCCGGCTCGGGAGGAGCCTAGGGGTACCTCGGGAATTTTATGGTTAAGTAGAGAATTAGCGGTTAATGGTTATTGGTGATTTAGTAACTTGGGTAACCATTAGTTACTGCTGTGGGTAACAAGTTTAGTTGGAAAATGGTAGAATTGAAATATTAGTGAAAGGACTAGAGTACCCTTGAGGAATTAGTTGAGAAAGGATCATTTGGAGGGGTAGCATGGTCATTTGGCAAGGGTAATAGGCAATTCTCAGCTGGGTTTTAGTGGGTCACGGTTTGGGTATTTAGGGTCATTTGATGCCTTGATAAAATTGGAAGAGAAGAAGAAGAAAGGAGAAGAGGTGTAGATGGGGCTGAAGTTTTGAGACCTAGGAGGAGATTCAAAGGGATTTGAGGAACCAAAAACCAGATTTGAGCTAGGACTACTCAAGGTAAGATTTAGATTCTGTTATTTCTTGGGTTCAAGGTTGATTTCTCAAAGTTTTAGTGTGGAATTTAAAGATAGGATGGTTGGTTTAAAGTTTGAGGAATTTGAAACTCTAGATGAGATTTTTAAGTGTGATTGTGTTATGATCTTGATACTAATGTTTATAGGCTGTTAAAGGGTTTATTTGGGGTCTTGAAATGATTTTGGGGGTTTAGGTTTTGTTTGGGATGATTTGGAGAGGTTGAAGTTCGGAAAAAACGCAAGTAGAAACCCAGAATTCTGGGTTCGCGATGGGGCACCGCGGCCCTGTTCTTGGGCGCCGCGGCGCGAGGCTGTGTCCAGGCGAGGGTGGCTTTCTGTCTTGCTGGGTGCCGCGACGCTAGGCCATTTTCAGGGCACCAAAAGTTGCACTTTTGAGCTTTTGCTCCAGGAGTTCGGGGGATATTTCCGATGAATTGTTGTAGGGATTTGGGAGTCCCGAGAGTGTGGGATTGGTTCCGGGAAGCGGTTTTTGATTTGATTAGTGTTGAGGGATATTTCTTGTGTGTTGTGACTAGGTTATTGGAGAGGCTCGTGCTAGAGGACCGTGCTCGGGGCTTTAGTGCATCAGGAGGCTCGGAATACAGGTAAGAAAACTATAACACCCGTAGGATGGGGCATGGGCCCATAGTGTGATTGCGGGGCACGGCCCTATATTGCATGTTGCATGATGAAATGATTGCAGGGCACGGCCCTATATTGCATTACATGTTAGGGTGCAGATTTAAATGAATTGATATTTGTTTGAATGTTGTTTGATTTATGCTATATATGATTATAGTGAATTGAACGGCTATGGCCGAGGGCGGCAAGGCCGAGAATGGCAGCGGGGCCGGAAGTAACACCTAGCACATGGGATGCTTATGGTCAGGGTAGGACCCAGGGGATACGGGTGATATCCCTATGGTGAGGACCGAGACCCCAGGCTTCGGTAAGGCTCTGGGGCGGCATGGCCGTGTTTGCTTAGTCTAATGGTTGACTTGTTTGTATGTGGATTATCTGTTATGATAAACTGTATAGATTGCACATGTTATGTTCTGCATGAGTTTTCTTGCTGGGCTTCGGCTCACGGGTGCTCTGTGTTGCAGGTAAGGGCAATGACTGAGTCAACCAATCATGAGTACGGAGAGCGTGAAGCGACGCGTACATGTTTGGCCTGCCCGACTGCTTTGGTTAGGGGTTTATTTGAAAATGGCTGTAATAATCTATGATTTTTATAACTGATCAATTGTAAACTTATTTTAAGAAGAAAATAGTTTTCAAACCTTATTTTGGGATCCCAAATGTTTAATACTAGAAGTTTTATTGAAGCAACGCGTTTTCTAAGATTACAGCCTTAACTTTTAATTAGTCACACTTTTGTTTCAAAACCTCGGTTAGCGAGTTCATTGCACACTGTTTTGTCTTAAAACTCACTTAGTAACGACCCTAAGGAAGTAGGGCGTTACATATGCTGTGGTCACCGTGGATTACTTCACAAAGTGGACGGAGGCTGAACCATTGGCGACTATAACTTCAAAAAAGATCCTTGATTTCGTGGTAAAAAGCATCATGTGCCGATATGGGGTACCAAGGAAGATCGTATCCGACAATGGAACCCAGTTCGATTGCGACTTGTTTACCAACTTTTGTGAAAATAACGGCATAATAAAGAGTTTTTCATCAGTAGCCCACCCTCAAGCGAATGGCTAGGTCGAGGGTGTAAACAAAACTCTCAAAAGTTCTCTGAAGAAAAAGTTGGAGGAAGCGAAGGGACGGTGGCCCGAAGAATTGCCCCAAGTCCTTTGGGGATATAGGACCACAGCTCGAACATCAACAGGGCATACCCCGTTCTCTCTAGCATACGGCTGCGAGGCTATGTTGCCCATCGAGGTCGAAATCCCAACGATCCAAACTCAGATTTACAATCAAAGTTCAAACCACACTCAGCTCGAGGAAACCTTAGACTTGATTGAAGAAAAGAGAGAAGAGGCTCAGCTGAGAAACGCTGCTTACCAGCAGCGAACTACCAAGTATTTAAACAAGAGGGTTCGAGATCGAAAGTTCGGAATGGGAGATCTGGTGTTGAGACGCGTATTTTTGGCAACACGAGATCCAGCAGCTGGAGTGCTCAGGCCGAATTGGGAAGGACCGTACCAGATAGAATCAGTCATCCGTCCCGGTGTGTACAAACTTGCGAGATTGGACGGGAGCCTGGTACCGCGAGCATGGAATGGCGAACACCTTAGACCTTACTACCAGTAGTGTAGGAAAAGTGTTGCCTGTAACCATGAATTCCTATCTGTATTAGTTTGTTTGCTTTTGAATTCCATAAAATAAAGATCTATTTCGTTCAATTTATTATCTCTTTTTATTTTTGCAATCTCTCTTAATTTAATAACCTATGGTCACACTCATAGGATATTAAGGGGGCATCATTGGTATATATACCATCAGCTTAAAAAATAAAGAAATATGAAGTATTTGGATATAACCAGATACGCGAGCTTAGATAGTTCGGACATAACCGAATTATCAAAGACATGAAGTATTTGGATATAACCAGATATGCGAGCTTAGATAGTTCGGACATAACCGAATTATAAAAAACATGAAGTATTTGGATATAACCAGGTACGCGAGCTTAGATAGTTCGGACATAACCGAATTATCAAAAACACGAAGTATTTGGACATAACTAGGTACGCGAGCTTAGATATTTTGGACATAACCGAATTAACAAAAACATAAAGTATTTGGATGTAACCAGATACGCGAGCTCAGATAGTTCGGACATAACCAAATTATCAAAAGATAATAACGCTTGGATTTAACCAGATGTACAAACTTAATAGGTTTGGAACAAACCAGCCAAAAAATTAATCGACGATAAGTAGGAACCTAAACCTACTTCGAGATAAGTCGAGATCGAGCTGGAATATCTTAAAGAAAAATAGTTTCGAACTCTTAACCTTGGAGTAAGACCGAGGACGAGGAAAAGTGACTAAGCAAAAAAGATATAACCAAACCATTCACGTTACATACCATATTAGTACTTTCGGGTTCATGGTTAAAGTAATATCCGACTTTGATAAATAACGAGGTCGGAAGCGGATAATTCGAACCAATTATGCATAAATGCATCGAGTTTTGAGCCTAAATCCAAACTGTTTGTGTGAAGAAATAAACATAAACAACTCATTCATATAAAATGTGCAAAATATTTCGAGCTGAGAAATGTTAAGCATATATAGGTCAATAATAAAAGAAATTGTATCAGCCCCGTGGGCATAAATTAAAATAATTACAAAAATAAGGGGACGCAGCCCCAATAAATGATTTCCCCGAGATCAGATTTAAGAAGGGGGAGTCTCTTTGGCCTTCTCAGCATCAGTAGCACCGGACCCTCCAGGACGAATAGCATGACTATCCTCCTGGACTCCCTCTGAAACGGCCTCACGAGCAGCCTCTTCTACCTCAAGCCGAGCATTCCACCTGCCAAGAAGTGTCACCTCGTGAGGACCTAAGAAGCTGGTATCCAGGTCTTCGTTGTTGGCCCACATTCGGTACATGGCCGAGTCAACCGCCTGGTCCTTCTTCTCTCTGTACTCAGCAAGGAGACGAGCTTTTTCATCCTCCATAATATCAAAGGTGGCGGCCTTTTCCTCTTCGAGCTTCTTGTTGGTCTCCTGGAGCCGAGTGATCTCCTTCTTAAGATCTGCGAGCTCCGCATTCTCCTTCTCAAGCTCCTCGAGCTTAGCTTTCAGCTTCCCGAGCTCGGTGGTCATGCCCTCAAGTTCCTTAGCTCCTGCATCAAGCTTCGCATTTGCTGCCTTCAGATCATCGCTTGCTTTGAGGTGGAGATCCTTCGCCTCCTGAGCATGAGACTTGCTTGAGTGGATCTCGTTGTTCAACCTATAGTTGAGCTGGGCAGTAAAGACAAGAGACTGACAAAGGAAAAAATCATTATTAACTCTAGGTCAGTGTGATTATAACCAAGAAGTAGAACTGTAGAAGGACACTTACCGCGGCAGCGAGCTCGATACTCTTCTCATAGAGGACAGTGCAGTCTTGGGTATCGTTCAAGCATCACCATTGGGGAGCTTCGAGACTGCCAAAGCTCTGGCCTATTCGGGACATAACATTCGAGACCAGTGTAGACCCATGGGACCCAGCGGCATTGTCAACCACATATGCATCCATGTGGGTAGAAACTGACAGCTTCTGAGCTCGAGAAGCAGAAGGCTTTCTAGAAGGTGGACCAAGTGTCGATCGAACCACTACAGGATGTTGGGGCTCGGTCGTGTTAGAGGCATCGACCTGCGAAGTCGATGCCACAGTTTCGGCACCGACCTGCGAAGACGGCGCCGTGATGGAGCTGGTAACAAGAGGAGCTGGGGGAGGAGGTGTCTTCTCGGTCCTTTTAGGAACTTTGGTTGGCCAATCCACCTTTCGAGATGGTGCCCTGGATGCTTGCTCCTTTTGGTGCCACCACTCTCAATGATATTGTCGAGGTCGGAGTCCATGGCACCTGCACAGTTCCAATCGGAGTTAGACATACTGATAATAAGCTTGGAAAAAAAAAAAACCAAGTAAAGAAAAGACCTAACTGGAACTCTCCCCCGAACTAGAGCTCGGGGACCATGAAATTCCCCCATCTTCAGAAGAGGCGGGGGGAGTACCTTCCCTATAGGTGGGTGTTAACCTCGAAAGGTCCCTATAATCGTTGGTCCCGTATTGGACAGCTATCCCGTTCCACACCTCGTCCGAAGTATACATGGTGTCATACTTCCCGAGCCCACTATCAAACCTATGAACACAATCGTCTACCCAACTCCATATGTAGAAGTGGTATCTATCATGCGGGCATGAAACTAACCTATTG
Organism: Humulus lupulus; assembly: GCF_963169125.1. Taxonomy (NCBI): domain Eukaryota; kingdom Viridiplantae; phylum Streptophyta; class Magnoliopsida; order Rosales; family Cannabaceae; genus Humulus; species Humulus lupulus. Next base: position 218,689,247 of record NC_084793.1, read on the forward strand.
GGCTTATGCTTTAGTAAGGTGGGGGACCACATTCTCGAGGTATGGAGGGCTTTACCTTCATCCGAATCTGGGCTCGAGGCTTCGTCATTGGCCTCGTTCCCCGATGGCGGACTCCTGCTACGGACTTGAAGTGGGGGCCTCGCCTCTCTCCTCAGAGGGATGACGCCTGTGGGCAAAGGCACCTGCTCCCAATGTTCATACTTTTTATTGGACCAGTCAGAGGTGGACTGGCCCTCTGCCAAAATTCCGCAAGCTCGGAGCTTGTCCTCATGTAAAAGGTACAAGAGAGACCTCCTACCATGAGGGAGTTGGAGCAGGGTCTCTCTATGCCCCTTCATTGTCTCGTCAGGAGTGGGACGCTGGAAATTGGCTGGAAAGCAAGACACATTTCAACTAAGTACGGATCTAAAAGCTAAAATCCCGAGCACAGAGATAAAGAAAACTGAAATACTTACGAATCCGCTTGAACGAGTAGTATCGAGACGGGGACAGGCCGTTTGTCCAGAAGAAGGCTTTTTTGAAATCAGGGGGATGATTGGGGAGATCTTCAAGGACCTTTTTCTCTTTGGGATAGCTCGAAAGATAATAAAAGCCATCTCCTCCCCGAGCTCGGGAGGGGTTGCTTTTCAGACAAAAGAGATATAAAATCTCCTGAGGCGAAGGCCCTTCCCACTCCAGCTCGTTGTATAGTGACCTCAGGGCAGACAGCACCCTGTACGAATTGGTGTTGAGCTGGAACGGAGCCAACCCAACAAAATCCGTGAAGTCCTTGAAAAAAAACTTTAAAGGCAACAGTGCCCCCGCCTTCATGTGTTCCTGGCTCCATGCCGCGTATCTCAGCTTGGTGTCACGGTCCCCAGGGGCGAAACAGCTTCGTTCGGGTCGACCAGAGCTCGACACTTCAAAGAACCTGACAAGCTGAGGCCATGGAGGGCCAGGATGTCAGTTATCTGACTAGTCGAGGTAACCGAGCTCCAATAGTGCTCGGCCTCGAACATTTCTTTCCCCGGCTGCAAGGAAGAAGGCTCCCCCATTAGAGAAAATTGAAGTTCTCCTGGACTGTACGCGACAGTGACCTTTAATGCGGGGTCGAGGGGGATCGTTCTAGGCCCTGAGTTGGACTCTGGATAAAGGGCCTCCCGGAGAATTCTCCTCTTCTTCTCTATGACCTCGTCTATTTGGCGGCGATAATGAGCTCGAATATCCTCCTGCTCGCGCGCAAGCTCGTACTCCCGAATCCGACGTTGATTCCGAGAGAACAATGATTCCGGGCTCGGGGTTTTTGACTCGTAAGGGATTGCCAGCAACGACCCCCACCGTCTTTCCAAATTCTGTGACATCTAGCAAGAAAGAAAAAATGGTGAGGGCCATGCATGCAAGAATTACGAGCTCGATAGGACAAGCTCGGAGTTTAGTAAGAAAATAAGCTCGATGTTAAGACCCTTATTAAGGACGTGCGTTCCACGAGAAAGGGAGGAGAGTAGACAATTTTTTTAAAATCCCGAATATCAGGGGAAAAAGAATGGCGGATAACCAGAAAAGGCAACCTTGGGTTTCGTGCATTTGTCAAAGCCAAGGTTTTCTACCCGAAATCTTGGTGTACAAGAAACGTCTCTTAAAATTTTAAAACCCAGAAAATAGAAATCTTGCTTAAACACCAAAACTGGGTATGAACCAGCGATGTAAACTCAGTATGGAAATCTAAAAAAAAAACAAAAGAGCCTATCAGATAAAAATTCCCTAACGTATTGTGCTAAGAAAACTAGTACCTTCAAAGACATAACAAGAACACTATGGACAGAAACTGGCACAAGGGAAGATAAAAATTGCACACTTACACAATAATGGCGATTGCAGAGAAATCGTTGACTGAAGGAGAGGCTGCAGATATGAGCTCACGGTCTCGAACAAACTGGTGGTCCTCTGTTTCTTCGGTTGAGAAAACATGCACAAGCAAGAAATCCTCAGGGATAGTCTCTAGTTTTGCTCTCTTTCTTGCTTCTGATGAACGAAAATAAAAAAGAAGATGATGAATGGGGTCTTATGTATATAGATGGAAAAAGGGGATTAATCTGGGGCATTGAATAAAATCCTTGCAAGAACCGACGGTCAGGGGTCAATGACATGATGGAGCCGAAAAGGTGGTAGACGAGTGATCGTGGGCATGTTTCCAAGGTACTCAAGTGCCATAAATGAGCAATACCCAACTGACGCGTGTCCATTTTCAAGTGTATGGCGGTACGGTTCCCGAAGAAAGTAGTTCAAAAGTTTCCTTCTCTTAGGATTCGAAAAAATACTTTTGAGGGGGCAAGAGGTTATACCCAGATTTCGAGCCATGTTAAATGTGACCTCAAAAGCTGGATTCGCAACAAATGAACTCGTAAAGTTTGAAGTATGCTCCAGGACTAAATATCAAGCCTGCAAGACTGAGATGACCTCGAATGTGGTGGCCTCGAAATGTTCACGATCTCGAAGGGTAGCTCCCGAGACGCATCTATCCTCAGGGATGACCTCGAATCAGGGGTTCCGAGCCTGACGCGCGTACGATCTCAAAAGCCATGTGACCTCAGGAGATGTCATTAGCTCGAACGTTGATGAGAGACCTGGGAGAATAAGGCCTTGGAGATATACGATAATAACCTTGAACATCTACAAGTGTTGTCCATTAGAGACGTAGTCTGCGTTTATTACTATAAATCCCCCAAAATCGTGGGATATTATTTGATTGATTATACGCCCCCTGGTCTTCAGGGGATGTTTCCTTTTATATCGGTTCGCAGGCATTTAAAGCCATTTAATTTATTTACACAAAAAGAGTAACTACCCAAAATATGTGGGATAGTATTCTGCAACTTTCTCTATAAATAGAGAGGTCATGCACCATTGTAAAGGACTGAAATTCTGAATCTTGAGAGAAAACTCTAAAGAATTCATGCTTAAGAATTTTCAGAGATAATCTTGAGTTTAATAACAAAGACTAGTGGACTAGGCAGATTTAACTGCTGAACCACGTAAAAATCGTGTTTTGTATTGTCATATTTTAATCGGCCAGTATTAGCTATTGTTTACGTGCTCTTCTTTCACTGTTGACGAAAAACAGCGTCAACACATCGTATCCTCGATCCAATTTCCGTAAGCCCTCTGATCTTTCTTTGTTATATATACATTTTTGCTTATTTACGTGTTTCTTCTATAACGACCCAAAAATTACTAATAAGGCTTAAGGGCCTTGATTAGTGTGCTGGGAGGGCACAATTGGAGGTTATGTGAATCTATGGTGCAAATGCATGCTTATATGATTGTTTGGATTAATGTGATACATGACTATGTGTATTAGTATGCATGTAGGCCCTGATTAGGTTATAAGGGCATATTCTTAATTTTGGCCCGTTGAGGGCATAAATGTAAATATCTGTGATAAAATGTTGAGACCACATTATTATGTGAATATATCTGTAACTTGTGATTCAAGGCGATCCTAGTGAGTGGTTTAGCGGAGAAGTCAAGGCGGGGATTTATACCCGGCTCGGGGTGAGTGTGGGGGTATTTCTAGGAATTTGAGAAGTATGTAGGAGATTATTTGATATTGAGAAATATAACTGGTGATTAGTTAGGTATCGGGAAGTAAGCAGTAAATATTAAAGACACTCGAGGAATTAGCGGGAATCGGGAGTAATGACTGAAATGCCCTTAGAGTGATTTAAAGGTTTAATTATTATTGGGAGGGAAATATGGTCATTTGGCTTATTAAGGGATAGGTTATATACTGCTTTATGGTTTTAGTGGAAGTTATAAAAAGACTCAGAAACTAAAGGAAAAGAAAAGAAGGAAGGAAGGAAAGAAAAACAGAACACTTGGAGCTATCACCTTTTCTTTTTCGGTTGGGTCATCTCTTCACTATCTCTAGAGGAATTTGAAGCTGTAAATTCTGAGGGAGTCACAGCTGGGCTTTGGAACCTTGATCCTTGAAGAAGTTGTAGAGGGTTAGCTGGGATTAACCATCAAATTAAGGTAAGGCTTAAAGGTTTAGTCTGAGTTTTTTTGCTGGTTTTGATGAGTTGTGCTTGAATTGAGTTTTGAATGGGAATTCTAGGGAGTTAAGCTTGAATAATTGAGGAGCTAAAGGCTGGAGGGATGCTAAGGGTAACCCAAGGTCGAAGTTCCAATTTGAGGTAAGAAATTTTGAGCTTGAACACTTGAATTTCTGGGTTGTTCTAGTTTCTGGTTGAATCTTTGAGTTCTTAGGTTCAATGTTTGTTTTCTTAGTTTGATGATGCATGTGGTTAAGTCTTGTGTTATTGGGTTGTTTGGGGTGAGATATAGGTGATGGTAGACTCAATTTGGTGTGTAGTTGAGGTCTGGAAGGGTTCTAAGGGGTTTTGGCTCGAGGAAAATCGAAGGAAGAAAAACAGAGTGTTACTGGTGTGAGACTAGCACTGTAGCGCTAGCCTTTGGGCGTTACAGTGCTAGGCTTGGGTTTCATGGCGCTTTTGTTTCTTCTTATAGCGCTATAGCGCCCTTTCTGAAGCGCTGTAGTGCTACCCTGTTCCCAGAAAGGGGTTTTTGGCCGGGGGCTCGGGGTTTGATTCCACCACCCCGTTTGGAGGAATTAGGGCTTCCCGAGGGCTCGAGATTGTTCCCGAGGCTAGGTTTTGAAATTGAGGTTTGGTGATGATCCTAATTTGTGGCTGTGACTAAGTGATTGCTAGGGATCGGAAGGGATCCTGCTTGAGGGTTGTTCACAATGAATAAAGTTAGTGGAATCAAAGGTAAGAAAATTGCACCTAGTTATGTGATTGTGATGGGACTAAGTGCTCCCTATATCTGTATAATTTCATAGATGGTATTATGCCATGGGACATGTGATAAACAGCCTAAGGGTGCCATAATCAATATTTGCGCACAGGGCGTGGCTCAGCCACTGGTAGCTGAGGACAGCTTAACATTCACTGAGCTCGGTTTAAGTGGGTCGGAGTCAGTGGGATAAACAGAGGGTGCGGCCTAAGGGCGTTAACCCTGGTTACCATATGTTGTTTGATTATTGATATGAAATGATACACTTAGTATGTTGAGTACTTGATTAATGTGAATACCTTGAATGTTGAGTATATGAGTATACTGTATGAGTTATCTGGTTGCCTATTTGATGATTATGCTCTGCTATTGTGTTTTCTTGTTGGGCCTTGGCTCACGGGTGCTACGTGGTGCAGGTAAAGGCAAGAGAAAAGTGGACCAGTCCTAAGTTAGAGAGCTTTGGGGCTGAATGTACATAGTCAGCAGATCGACCGCCATGCTCCTTTCTTGCATTAGGCATGTTTTTTTATTTGAGTAGTTTTGGCATGCTTAGAATCAAGATTTAGACTGAAAATTTTCTGGTAGAGATGTGTAAAAATGTAGTTTTCTGGTAGTGGGGGGGTTTTTTTAGTCATCGGTTTCATGTAGCTTAAGAAATAGGTTTTTGTTTAGGGTTTAAATGCACGAATCTCGAAAACATCGCCTTTTTGGGTAACTACCAACTTTTTCCCTAGATGCCCGAACTTGACAATTGTTCGAGATACACATCTGAGTCAATCTTGCGTTTTCCAGCCTTAAGGCTCAGTTGGGGTAATCTCATTATCTTGAGCTTTCGAGCTCGAATTATCAAAATTTTAATCCCTTCTTATTATTTTCTATATGATGGGTCCTCACCTTTTTCTTCCTTGTTAGATGTCACAGTACTCTAAGAATTGGTGGGGGCCCAAGTTTGTTATCCCTTACCAACCATCAACTCCCAGTCATGAGTCACCTTTCACTCAAAACCAGTGATTGATCCGTGAGCACAAAGAGCGATGCGAGCTAGAAGATATAGGAGACTACTTTCGACGTCAGATCGACGAGGTTGAAGAGAGAAAAGGAAGAGACTCCGAGTGGCAACTTATCGTGACCCAGACCCCGAGATCAGGCCTATCCCACTAAACCGCAAACTCAAGGTTACCATAGCCTTTTCACCGGGTGAGCTCGTATTCAACTTAATGGAGGGCCCTTCTAACCATCCACTTAAAGCTCCCAAAACCCTTTCCATCCCGATCTCAGAGAGTTCTTTCTTCGAGGCCGAACATTATGAAAGTTCCATAACCTCGACCTGATAAATTTCTGAGCTCCTCTCTTGCCACGGGTTAAAGCTCTTAGGAAAGTTGGCCTGTCGACCTTCCAGCTCCGACGACAGGAGCTACTCTGCACCTGGGGAATACAACCCAGATAAAATGGTTAAGCTTGCGGCCTGGAGCCATGAGCACTTACGAGCTGAGGCCTTGCTACCCCTAAAGGACTACTTCTGGAGCTGTCTCAACTATGTCGGCATAACTTTGTTCCAACTCCAGACGAACTCGTACATGGTTTTGTCTGCACTAAAATTTTTATACAAGAATATGAAGTGGGAGGAGCCCATAGTGCACGAGATCTAGTATCTATTCTTCCTCAAAAGCAATGTTGTGTTCAATATTGTTGAGAGTTCCTCTCAATCGATGCCTGCCTCATTCGAGCCCAAAGCCAATGCTCCTGTCTCTTCAGTCATGGTTTTGGACACTGCCATCATGACCTGAATAGTTGCCACAACTGAACCTCCTGAGGTTATGCCACCTCCTCAACCTGCTAGGGACAAAGGAAAACAAGTCGTACCTCCTTCAGCTCCCAAGCCAACGAATGCCCCGATGGAGGTTCACAAATTTGTGGCATCGTCCCATGTTCAGGAGTACCCTCTGGAGAACGTGGCAGGGACCTTACGAACTGAGCTGTGCTCATATATGCTATCTTGAGAAGGCCAGGCTTATAGTAACCTTGACGCCGATGTGTGGCAATTTTTGAGAGGAGAAAATCCCACACGCCTCACTGACCACACGGTGGAGCTCTCGTTCTCAGTAAGTCTAGTTCTCTTTTCTTCTAATTTCTTTGGTCACCTGTTTATTCTTTAACACTTATAAATATCATTTCTTTTTGTTATTTTTTAGGCCCTTCTTGGTGTCCTCCGCCAGAGTTCAGTGTTTTCCTCAAAGATGGCGATAGTTGAAACCCTGGTTTACGAAGCAAACTAGGCTCGCATCTGAGCCGAGGATGGCCTGAAGGAAGCCAAGGGACCCCATGTTAAATCTGAGGAGACCCGAGCCAAGATCAAGGAAGCCCTCAAGCTTCTTCAAGTTAAGCTTGACTCTTCAGAGGCTAATGTCAATAGCCTGAAGGCGGAACTCAACACTAAGACAACAGACTTTGACGCTGCCAGGGTCGAGATTGATCGCCTGAAGGCTGAGGCAACTGCTTCCAAGGCCGAGATTGAACGCTTGAAGGAAGAGAAGGATTTCGCCTTTCGAATTCTTGAAGACATGCTTAAGCGCCTCGCCGAGGAGTTCATGACCAAGAAATATTGGGCTACAGATCGAGCCATGTATATGATATGGTCTCTGAACCCCGACATTGACACCTCGCTCCTTCAAGATAAAGAAGAGGAGTTCATCTCCAAATGGAAGGCTCGGTTGGCAGATGAGGAGGTCACAGCCACAACCCAAGATGGTGGGAATAGGGAGGACAAAGGGAAGGAGGCTGAGTCCGGTTCAATATATCAACAGTGAACTGCTTTAAACTAGGTTGCATCCCTTATAATTTTTTGTAATTATATTTTTTGTGCCATTTGGGCAAAGACGATTTACAACTCGATATTAAGCTATTTTAATTATCTTATGACTCTATCTTTTAATAGTATTTTTTATGCTTTGAACTTTTTGGCTCGAAAGCCTTTTTGCACATGTAGAGTCCCAGAATTTACTTAGCTAGTTAGATAGTAGTAGTTGTAGTAGTAGTAGTAATAGCTAGTATTAGTTGTAGTATGTTTATAACTGTGGATTTTGGTTCAGACCGGGATTTATTTGGACACTCATAGTAGTACTTGTAGATTTTCTAAGTTTAACCTATAGTTTAAGAATATTAATTTTAACCTAAGGTTTGATTAATATTACTGATATTGATGACGATATTTATTATATTATAAGGTTTAGATAAACCCAATAAGGTAGTAACACTTGTCATATGTATGATTATCAAGAAATTATTATTTTAATGATAAAATAAGAGAAATATAAGACTTAGTCTTCACCAAAATCTGATAGGACCATGACATTTATCACAATTTTATGTATTTGTGGATTAGGTTGATATTTAGATAATTAAATAGATTTTTCGTAACTTTAGGGTACTGTAACTTCCGACCTATTTTTGACCCAGTTATATTAGGAATTTCGAAAAGTAGTATTTCTCAAAAGTTGTAGATAATTTAATTTTGTTTCTAATAGTATAAAGAGAGTCCAAATCGAAGTTCTACAGCTCCATATATGTTGATTTTACTGAAGGGGAGTTTAGAGTTACGAGATTTAGGGAGTTATAAGTTAGGATTCTATTTGTTTTTATTATTTTAAAAATCAAGCTTTGAATCCTTAAATCTCTCTGAAAATTTGAACAATTCCTAAGCCTTTGGCTGAAGGATATTCAAATATTTTCAATTAAATTTATTATTTTTATTCAAAGCCAAAAAGAAGATTTTTATTCCTATAACTCTATAAATAGGACCTAGCACCAAGCATTTTTCATTCATTCATCAAGCTAAGTTCAGAGGCTACAAGTTGCTAGGTTATTGTAAGAGTGTAAACACTTGGGTTGAGAATTATAAGCTTGATCACTATAAGCTTACCAAACACTTGGGAAGTAAGGTTCTATTCACATTTCGGTTCAAGGTTTAGATTGATCATAGAAGTACTCAAGGTATCCCAAACTCTAGTCCATTTCGGTATTATTTTCTTTAAAGTTCTCATAGTCTTCTACTCAGCCTTCTAACCTATTCTTTATTTTGGTTAGGAAATCTTAGAACTTGCACATAAGTTTTTGGTAAGTATTTTTCTCAATGGTATAGTCCTCCCATTCCTTTCATTTCCCTTTTCTTCAATATACTCACCCTATTATAAATGGTTTTTAGGAGTGTTCCAAGGTCCCAAATCAGTTCTCATATCCCGGTTATTTTGGTAAGGAAAATAGGATAGGATTTATGTGCTATATGTTTTATATGTTATCTTATGGTTTTTATGTTATGAAATACGTTATGATATGTATGTTTGTAGGCTTGGGCATATGACCCATATGACTAACAAGCCCCAAATAGATTATGGGCATATGACCTGCTTAGCTAGTAGGACCCCACTAATCTAATGGGCTTATGACTTGTTTAGTCTATGGGACCCCAAGTAATAATGGCCATTATAGTATGTATGTGATATATGTGTTATGGTATGTTTTTTTTATGTTGCACTATGAATTTTTATGTATATGGCTATATGTTAGATTTTCCTTGTTGGGCATTAGGCTCATTCCTTTTTGTTTATATGTGCAGGAAAATAGGTCTTAGTGGCGGGGAAGGTTCTTGGAAGCTTAGAGAATGTGTATTGAGGCGGAATGGATTCAAGAGCCGAGCGTTTCAATTCGAGGATGTAGTTTTGTTTCTTATGGTTTTTACATGTATCTTTCCGCATTTTGTTATGTAAATCTCTTTTTAATTATGTCATGTTTTGATTTAAAAAAAATGGGATCCCATATCCTAACTTGAATTTTATGTAAGTTTAACTTTTATTTTTACAAGTTTCTTAAATAAAGTTATGGTCTTTTCACTTGTAAGTTTTATTAAGGATTAGTGTTTATGTATAGTTTTCGTTAATGGTCCAAAAGTCTAGAGTAGTTGGGTCATTACAGTTGGTATCAGAGAAAATGGTTCCTTCGCATGAAGTTCTCCTCGATACACACACTTAAAGCTCCGAATCTAACCGCCAATGTAAGTGTTTATGTTTAAGTTGTTTTGATTATGTGTTTAGTTAACGTTTTAGCCCTTATGTTTTCAGTTAATAATATTTGTAAATTAGTTTATTTTTCGTTATTTATTTTATTTATTATCTTTGCATGTATGATTGTTTTAGTGAAAACCTTTTTCCAAATAAATACAATTGTTATTTTTGAATGACATGTATGAGTTTGATTTTTTCTACAATCATAATAAATAATAAATTTAATAAATAATGACCATGTTCGGTGATGGTGGATACAAATCAATGGACCGGGTTCTATATTGAGAGTTTAGGGGGCCATAGTAGTGGGAACGATTTTACTGATCCCAGCCCTCCCTCAATATGGTTAACTTTGGAACAACGACGAGTTTCGAGCCTGATAATTTAGTCATATAGGATGATTAGAAACAGACTTAGTAAATTATAAAGATGGCTTATTTTTCTAAGTTTAGAAATAGACCCTAATCATAAAGAAGGCTTACATAATTTTTTTCATAAGAAATCATAATTAATAGGTCCGAGTTATGTTTGCTTAGAATAAGTTTTGCTTTAGAGCCTATTAGGATAAGTTCTAACATGTTCTCGACTGTTAGAACTTTGTTGAAGATGTTGCTCAGAAGATTTGCTTGCACCAACGGAAACGCCTCCAACGCTGCTCCGGTGAACAATGAAGCCCCTCCAGTTCGTAGAAGGGGAGTGCGTGCTACTGCCAGCCGCAATGCACCGCCGCCACCAGCTGACAACACTGCAGAGATCGCCAGACTACGAAAACAAGTGGAGGAATTACTGCAGCAACAGTGACATCAGACTCAGACTCAGCCTCCACCTCAGCCGCAACCACTGCCTCAGTAGATGGCTCAAGTACCCCATCAAGTAGGTCCTTATGGGGGATGGCCAATGGTGAACTATGCGCCATACTCATCTCAGCACATGGAGCCAATCTATGAGCAATTTTGTAAGCAACACGCTCCAAACTTTGAAGGGACAACAGACCCCTTTGAAGCAGGAGAATGGCTCAGAAATGTAGAGCCGATCCTAGCGCATATGAATCTCGGCAACGCAGACCGCATATCCTACGTTTTGTCTATGCTTAAGAAGGATGCTAGAATATGGTGGGACTTAGTTTAGTAGACTAACGATGTCGCCACCATAATATGGACAAGATTTGTGAAGCTGTTCCACAAGAAGTATTACAACTCGGCAGTCATCATCGCTAGAAGGGTCGAGGAGTTCGCTAGTTTGAAGCAGGGCAACTTAACGGTAGTAGAATATGCTTGGCAGTTCGACAGATTAGCCAAGTTTGCACCAGAGTTGGTTCCAACTGACTTTATGAGGGTGATCAAGTTCGTTAGAGGACTTAGACCAAAGATTGAATTAGGGGTTAAGCTAGCAAACCCAGGAAATACTACCTATGTCAATGTTCTAGAAACGATAATAGAAGTAGAAAGGATTCAGATGAATGTTCGTAAGGAGAAGAGAGATTAAATGATGGTTCCAGACCAAAGTCTTTGCCTTGACCTAGGGAGGAGCCCATGCTAGTAACAAGCAGTTGCAGGTTAGATTCCTATCCTCGATAGTATATGTTCTAATATCGCTTGATTTGGGAGCAACATACTCGTATATCTCGTTAGGAATGATAGAGAATTAGACAAACCTTGTAGAACTAGGTTTGTGACATAGTTGCCTTCGGGTGAAGTAGTCCTATCATCACGGATAGTACGAGGCGTACCGATCAAAATTGAGGACGTAGAACAAGAAGGAAACCTGATAGAAATTGAGATCAAATATTTTGACATGATATTAGGAATGGACTGGCTAGCAAGGCATGGCGTAACCATCGATAGCAGACGTAAGCAAGTGATGTTCGAGACTCATGACGGCCAGAAACGATGCTATATGGGAAAAGTTTCAGGACTACGTACACCGCTAATATCATCTCTCAAAGCCCAAAGAATGATAGAAAAAGAATGTCACACATTCTTAGCTAGCGTTACGCGTGTAGTTTAGGGAACACCACTAAAGGTCGGAGATGTACATATTGTAAGGGAATTTCCAGAGGTATTTCCTGAAGACTTTCCGGGATTGCCGCCGACGCGGGAAATTGACTTCACAATCGAATTAGTACTGGGCACCGAGCCTACTTCCATGGAACCATACCAGATGGCTTCTACCGAACTCAAGGAGTTAAAGATGTAGTTAGAAGAACTCTTAGACTTGGGTTTCATTAGTACGGGCAATTCGATATGGGGAGCACCAATACTATTTGTGAAGAAGAAGGATGGAAGCATGCAGATATGTATAGATTATCGTGAGCTGAATAAGGTGACAATTAACAATAAGTACCTGCTACCCCGACTTGACGACTTGTTTGATCAACTCCGAGGGGCAACCGTGTTTTCAAAGATTGATCTACGGACCAGGTATCACAGCTCAAAGTACGGGAAGAGGATAATCCCAAGATGACTTTTAGAACTTATTATGGGCATTACGAGTTCTGAGTTATGGCTTTCGGTCTTACCAATGCTCCAGCCGCATTTATGGACTTGATGAATAGGGTCTTCAATGACTACTTAGATAAATTCATCGTAGTGTTCATCGACGACATCTTAGTATACTCCAAGGATGAAGAAGAGCATGAGGAACATTTGAGATTGATTTTGTCACGACTAAAGGAGCATAAACTCTACGCCAAGTTCAAGAAATGAGAATTTTGGCTTTCGCAAGTGGCGTTCCTCGGGCACATTATATTAAAAGACGGAGTTGTAGTAGACCCATCAAAGGTAGAGGCCGTGAAGGATTGGCCAAGACCAAAGAATGCATCTGAAGTAAGAAGCTTTCTAGGATTAGCAGGTTATTATAGGAGGTTCATAGAGGGATTTTCTAAGATAGCCACTCCGCTCACCAACCTGACTCAGAAACAACAAAGATTCAACTGGAATGGTAGATGTGAAGAAAGCTTCCAGTTGCTTAAGGATAAGCTTTGTTCAGCACCAGTACTCTGTGTACCGACACCCAACGATAAGTTCGTAGTCTACTGCGATGCATCGAAGCAAGGGTTGGGTTGTGTGCTGATGCAAAATGACAAGGTGATAGCCTATGCCTCACGGCAGTTGAAGGAGTACGAGCAACGCTATCCAACGCATGACATGGAGTTGGCAGCAGTGGTCTTTGCGTTGAAAATCTGGCGCCATTATCTTTACGGAGAACGGTGTGAGATTTATACGGACCACCAATGTTTAAAGTACTTATTTACTCAGAAGGAGATCAACATGAGGCAGTGCAGGTGGTTAGAGCTAGTGAAAGATTACGAATGCGAAATCTTATACCACCCGGGAAAGGCAAACGTAGTTGCCGATTCGCTAAGTAGGAAGAGTTATGAAAGTTTAGCAACGCTAGCAGGAATTGAAAAGTCGCTACAACAGGAGCTTATCAGTGCTGGAATAGAAGTAATTGTCGGCAAGCTAGCTAACTTGTCTATCTAGTCAAATCTACTAGAAGATATACGGATTGGTCAGGGACATGATGACACACTAGTAGCACATATGGATGTAGTCAAAGAAGGCAGGCCTATAGATTTCTTAATATCTAGTCAAGGTTTATTGAGATATAAGAATCGGGTATGCGTGCCACATGATCAAAGTATTAAGAGGACGATTCTAGAAGAAGCGCACAGTACCCCGTACTCAGTTCACCCAGGGTTTACCAAGATGACTCATGACATCAAGATAATCTATTGGTGGTCAGGGATGAAGAAGGACATAGCAGAATTTGTGTCCAAGTGTCTTATATGCCAGCAAGTGAAGGCAGAGCATCAGCAGCCTGCGGGCTTATTGCAACCGCTTAGCATACCAGAATGGAAGTGGGACGATATAGCTATGGACTTCGTGACAGGTTTGCCAAGGACAAATAAGCAGGATGATTCCGCTTGGGTAGTAATAGATAGACTAACCAAGTCAGTTCATTTTCTGTCTGTTAAGACTTCATACACAGATCAATATACAGACGTTTAAGTTCAAGAAATAGTATGACTGCATAGAATCTCTAAGACAATAGTATACGATAGAGGATCGGTGTTTACATCAAGATCTTCGAGTAGGTATTTGTCACTGATAGAATTCTCCTACAACAATAGCTACCAGTCAACAATCGAGATGGCACCCTACAAGCTACTTTATGGAAGAAGGGTCGATCGCCATTGCATTAGGACAAGGTAGGAGAAAGGCAACTACTTGGACCTGATGCTGTTAGAGGAGCTCCGGATGTAGTAGCACTGATTAGAAAGCGTATGCTCGCTGCTCAAAGTCGTTAGAAAAGTTATGCAGATGCCAAGCGGTGTGATGTGGAATTCAAAGTCGGAGATCAAGTCTTCTTAAGGATATCTCCTATGAAGGTGTGAAGCGGTTTGGGAAGAAAGGAAAACTTAGTCCCTAATTTATAGGTCCTTTTGAGATATTGGACAAAGTGGGAGCAGTTGCGTATAGATTAGCCCTACCGCTAGCTCTAGCAGATAGTCACAATGTGTTCCACATCTCGATGCTGCGTAGATATGTGTCAGACCCATCTCACGTCCTCAAGTACGATATGATAGCACTCCAGAAAGACTTGAGTTATGAGGAACGACCGGTTAACATCCTGGATAGAGGGATGAAGCAGTTACGGTCTAAGAGTTTTCCGATAGTCAAGGTCCTTTGGAGTAATAGTTCTGCACGGGAGGCAACGTGGGAGTTGGAGGAGGACATGTTAGCCCGGTATCCGGAATTGTTTGATAAGTAAATTTCGGGGACGAAATTCTTTGTAGTAGGGGAGAATTGTAGAGTCCCAGAATTTACTTAGCTAGTTAGATAGTAGTAGTAGTAGTAGTAGTAGTAATAGCTAGTATTAGTTGTAGTATGTTTATAACTGTGGATTTTGGTTCAGATCGGGATTTATTCGGACACTCATAGTAGTACTTGTAGATTTTCTATGTTTAACCTATAGTTTAAGAATTAATTTTAACCTAAGGTTTGATTAATATGACCGATATTGATGATGATATTTATTATATTATAAGGTTTAGATAAACCCAATAAGATAGTAACACTTGTCATATGTATGATTATTAAGAAATTATTATTTTAATGATAAAATAAGAGAAATATAAGACTTAGTCTTCACCAAAATCTGATAGGAGCATGACATTTCTCACAATTTTATTTATTTGTGGATTAGGTTGATATTTAGATAATTAAATAGATTTTTCGTAACTTTAGGGTACTGTAACTTCCGACCTATTTTTGACCCAGTTATATTAGGAATTTCGAAAAATAGTATTTCTTAAAAGTTGTAGATAATTTAATTAGCTTTCTAACGGTATAAAGAGAGTCCAAATCGGAGCCTATATCTCCAGATATGTTGACTTTACTGAAGGGGAGTTTAGAGTTACAAGATTTAGGGAGTTATAAGTTAGGATTCTATTTGTTTTTATTATTTTAAAAATCAAGCTTTGAATCCTTAAATCTCTCTAAAAATTTGAACAATTCCTAAGCCTTTGGCTGAAGGATATTCAAATATTTTCAATTAAATTTATTATTTTTATTCAAATCCAAAAAGAAGATTTTTATTCCTAGAACTCTATAAATAGGACCTATCACCAAGCATTTTTCATTCATTCATCAAGCTAAGTTCAGAGGCTACAAGTTGCTAGGTTATTGTGAGAGTGTAAACACTTGGGTTGAGAATTATAAGCTTGATCACTATAAGCTTACCAAACACTTAGGAAGTAAGGTTCTATTCACATTTCGGTTCAAGGTTTAGATTGATCATAGAAGTACTCAAGGTATCCCAAACTCTAGTCCATTTCGGTATTATTTTCTTTAAAGTTCTCATAGTCTTCTACTCAGCCTTCTAACCTATTCTTTATTTTGGTTAGGAAATCTTAGAACTTGCACATAAGTTTTTGGTAAGTATTTTTCTCAATGGTATAGTCCTCCCATTCCTTTCATTTCCCTTTTCTTCAATATACTCACCCTATTATAAATGGTTTTTAGGAGTGTTCCAAGATCCCAAATCAGTTCTCATATCCCGGTTATTTTGGTAAGGAAAATAGGATAGGATTTATGTGCTATATGTTTTATATGTTATCTTATGGTTTTTATGTTATGAAATATGTTATGATATGTATGTTTGTAGGCTTGGGCATATGACCCATATGACTAACAAGCCCCAAATAGATTATGAGCATATGGCCTGCTTAGCTAGTAGGACCCCACTAATCTAATGGGCATATTACTTGTTTAGTCTATGGGACCCCAAGTAATAATGGCCATTATAGTATGTATGTGATATATGTGTTATGTTATGTTTTTTTTATGTTGCACTATGAGTTTTTATGTATATGGCTATATGTTAGATTTTCCTTGCTGGCCATTAGGCTCATTCCTTTTTGTTTATATGTGCAGGAAAATAGGTCTTAGTGGCGGGGAAGGTTCTTGGAAGCTTAGAGAATGTGTATTGAGGCGGAATGGATTCAAGAGCCGAGCGTTTCGATTCGAGGATGTAGTTTTGTTTCTTATGGTTTTTACATGTATCTTTCCGCATTTTGTTATGTAAATCTCTTTTTAATTATGTCATGTTTTGATTTTAAAACAATGGGATCCCATATCCTAACTTGAATTTTATGTAAGTTTAACTTTTATTTTTACAAGTTTCTTAAATAAAGTTATGGTCGTTTCACTTGTAAGTTTTATTAAGGATTAGTGTTTATGTATAGTTTTCGTTAATGGTCCAAAAGTCTAGAGTAGTTGGGTCATTACAGCACATTGTCTTCCTTTAGCTTTTTGCCTTAATACTATGCATCATATTTCTAGGTCGAAATATTTCGAACATGTTATTATTATTGACCTGTTTTTATACTTGTTTATTCATACAATTATACGTTGGTTTTAGGTTCGAATTTCAATACATTAATGCATAGTTTATCCGAAATGCCCATGTTCGACTTCGTTATTGTCAAGGTCGAGCTTTACTTTTACCACGTATTTAAAAAATACTCAAATTGTATGTAACCTCATTAGTCTAGTTATATTTTTTTCCAAGTTACTTTTCCTCATCCTCGAGTATGTCCTCGAGGTTGCGAGGTCGAAACTCATTTGCAAAAATTTCTAGCCCTAGTTTCAACTTATGGTTTTTAGTTGGTCTATCTAGAATTCCAACTTTTGACTGTCGATTAGGTCTTGATGGTTTGTCCCAGACTTGTTTAGTTCGCGTGATTGGTTAATGATCCATACACTTATTGTTTTTTTCATGTCGGGTTAATAATCCAAACATTGCTATTAGAGTTAATTTTTATTTATGTTATATTTTTTCGAGCCTATGGTATGATTGTATACCACTTATTCCCCCTTAATATCCTATGATTGAGATCTTACGTTATTGAATGTTGAGGTCTTGCAAAATAGTATAACAATAAAAATACAACATTTGAATGAAATTCAGTACTTTATAAAAACACGCTTGGTTAAAACGAGTAAACATTATTCCTATATTATTGATAATAAGATCATGGATGTTCACCATTCCAAGCTCGCAGAACCAATGCTCCATTCAGCCTCGCTAGCTTATAAACTTCAGGTTGAATTATTGACTCGATCTGATAGGGTCCCTCCCAATTAGGCCCAAGTACCCCAGTATATGGGTCTCGTATGGCCAAAAACACACGCCTTAACACCATGTCTTCCAATCCAAAATTCCTATCTCGGACCCTCTTGTTAAAATATCTCATAGCCCTTTGCTGGTATGCAGCATTTTTCAACTAGGATTCGTCTCGTCTATCTTCGATGAGGTCCAAACTTTCTTCGAGCTGGGATTGGTTCGAGATTTGGTCATATGCGTCGCGTCTTGTGGTTGGGATTTCGACCTCAATGGGCAACATGGCCCGCTCCCATAAGCCAGGGAGAAAGGGGTATGCCCTGTCGAGGTTCTCATCATTGTTCTATATGCCCACAGGACTTGAGGCAACTCCTCTGGCCATCTTCCCTTTGCTTCTTCTAGCCTTTTATTCATAGAACTTTTCAAAGTCTTGTTCACTGCTTCGACCTAGGCATTTTCTTAGTGATGGGCGACGGAGGAAAAGCTTTTTATTATCCCATTCTTTTCGCAAAAGTGTGTAAACAATTCATTGTCGAACTGGGTCCCATTATCCGACACAATCTACCTGGGCATCCCGTATCTACAGATGATGTTTTTTCACTACGAAATCTAGGACATTCTTCGAGGTGATGGTTGCTAAGGGTTCGACTTCGGTTTGTTTTGTAAATAGTGGACAACGACTACAACATATTTTACTCCACCCTTTCTAGTTGACAAGGATCTTATGAGGTCGATTCCCCATATCACGAATGGCCGTGGGGAGTTCATCATGGTAAGCTCAGTGGGTGGAGCTCACGATATCAAAGTGAACCATTGACACTTATCACAACATTTGACGTACTCGAATGAGTCTGCCTTGACCGTTGGCCAGAAATATCCTTGCCTAATCACCTTTTTTGATAGGCTATGCCCCCGGTGTGGTCTTATAAAACGCCCTAAACTAATACTTTGTAAAACATTTACATGCTCATAAACTTAAAGAAGAAAACCACCAAATATATGAAAACCCCAATGGGGTCTTGCTAAAACATGCAAGATGGGCCCAATAGTTTTAAAACAAAATAAAAGTTCTCATGCAATGTTTTTAAAATAAATATAGTTCAAGTCCCACTGATAAGTTCTAAAACATTTAAAGAAAAACATAACATCGTTCTTTAGAAATTGGCATTAAGATGATTGTTTGCTCGCCCATAGGATACCCCCACGCCATACACACCCTGACGTCAGAACTCCCCACATCACAATGCGAGCCAAAGAGAAACCCTATTAGCTACCTGCAAGAGAAAGTAAGGGGCAGAGCTAAAAGCCCAGTAAGGAAGTACAAATAACAGACAAAGAAAAACACAACAAAACAAAATCCTACAACATCATATACATACATTGTCATACATTGTACTTAACGTCATCATCATACATCGTTATCATGCATCATATATCATAAACATATTCAAACATCATCATCATAAGCATCATCATCAGATCTGTGTGAACATCGCCCCCTCTCTTGTCCATGTCACATCTTGAGGTAAACAGGAGGTTCTGGTCCTTGAATAACCTCGGCGCGTCCGCCCTATGTGTTACGTCTTTATATTCTTAGTAACTCGGGTTACGTCTTTATATCCTTAGTAACCCCTTTGTTGTGTCGCGTTCAGCACGCTAACAACCATTCACTTTCTCATACAACATACAAAACACATGAATTCCAGTCATATCAACACAAAGGGAGATACATGATTCATCAAACTCATCACATCATCTCAAAAATATCATTTCATACCTCATATCACATGGTACATCATCATACATAACATTTAACCTCAACAAATCCATCTTACCGTTCATAACATAAATAAATAAACTTCTATCTAACTTCCTTACCTCAGGTCCGAGCAAAGCGAAAATTGAACAACTTCACAATGAGCCTATATCCATAATCAAATAGTAATTCTTTAGCATCACATAAGTCTTTCTTGTGCCCAACTCATATACCCCATGTGTGCATGGGCCATGCACACATGGTGAAATCCACACATATTTTCCAAACATGCACATTTTACACATAAAATATCCTAAAGAATAATTAAACTTCTACATATTATACATGCATGGTTTTCAAGTAAAAATCATAGGGTTGAATATTAGACATATTTTTTAACGTAAAAGTGCATTTGCATGCGACATCTATACGTGGGAACGTTGTTAAAAAGTAACGTTAAAAACGATAATTTCTACACGTTTATTTCTATTGTTTTTCAAAATAAAGATTTAGAAGTCATAATTTCTCACCATTATTTATTTCTTTTAAATCCCTAAGTTGATTAAACCCCTTAAGACATTATTTTTATTTCATAAAAATAATTTGTTTAGCCATTTAATAATATAATAAATCCATTTATTATTTTTAAATTCCATAGAAAATAACAAAAGCTTGAAACTATCTAAACTACTTAAATATCATGTTTCCTCTAGAAAATAACAATTTTCTTTAAATTAATAAAATTACAAAATTGATGTGAGAAAAATATAATATTAAGTGTGAGAAAAAATATATTTTGCTTGTATTATTTAAGACTTAATTTTATGTAGTATAAATTCACATGTGATAACCAAAATAATTATTTTTAATTTATTAAACTAAACTTTTAGCCACTATTTAATTTGCTTAAAATCACAAGTGAATTTAATCTCAACATTTTTCTTAATTAAAATAAAGAAATCATACTCATTAAAATGTGAACACTCAAGGTTACATTTAAAATACCATTTTTAATATATACATAGGGGTGTTATATTATTTCAACAAAGACGTAAACTTTCTTTCATTAAAAGACTTTTCATAATTTTTACCAAAAATTTCAGCAACAAAATATACACTCAAAAATCACCATCTATATAAAAAAAACTGTAGGTATTTATTTGAGTAAAAATATCATTTTAATGTAAATTAAAATATCCTTTTAATTTCATAAAATCATCATAGCACTTGTAAAAACATTTATGCATGCAAATCCTTATTTTCATCATGTTTCATACCATCTATACACAAAATTAGCAAGCAATATTCATCATCAAATTCATTTCAAACTCATGCTTTCAAAACTCAAATGTGAACTTTCATGTATTACCAATACATCAATTTATACAAGATTTAAGACAATTCTTTTCATTTTCCAAATTATCCTAACATATTTCTAATGAGTGTAGGTGACATCAACAAATTAACCAACATGCATCAATAATCTCCCCTAGGCTGAAACTCTCTAGAACATTAACTTAAAAATAAAAAAAATCCTCATTTACTTTCACATGAAACCTAGCATGTTTCTATCATCATTCATGCATACATTAACCTATTGATACATCATAATCTCATAAACATATTCATCAAATTTCATGGATTCAATAACAAGAGTCCAAATAGTTATCATGCCAAAATTTACATAAGATCCTAGAACATGGACCTAACATAATATTAAAATAACAAAAAAAATACAAAGAGAATCCCTATACTTGCATAGGCCGAAACCTACATGTGTCCAACAACAACAAATCCCTTGCATTTTTCTAAAAAAATATAAAAGACAATCATCAACATATATTAGTAGGCAAAAACCAAAACCCAAACCTAGCACGCATCTATGAAAACTATAACATCAAAACTACATTGAGAACATGTTTCATAGATCTTAAAATCTAAGGTAGCCCCTAGAAAATATTCATGCCCAAAACAACTACCAATATTCCACAAGCCATAAACAAGATATCAAATCATCAAAAAACATAACAATATGCTATAGTCATATTCAAAGAATTTAGAACAACAATAAAATAATGAATAGGGTTAGAGGTTCTATTACCTCCTTGGTAGAGATCAAGACTCAAGAAAATATAAAAGAAAATATGATCATCCTCTAGGCTCTCCTAGGGTTTTCGAAATCCATAAAAAAAACAACACAATCATTAACATGAAAACTAGATTAAGAAGATGAGAATGTACAAGAGAGGATTAAACTATCAAAAATCAAAGAGCTTACCTAGGCTTCAATCTTCTCCTCTTTTCTTTCTTTATTCTTCTCCTTCTCTCTCTAGCTCATGTCCACTCTCCCGCTCTCTCTCTAAAATTTGGTAGCCACCAAGGAGCATAATGCTCTCTATTTTTCTCTCTTCCCTTTTTATTCTAACCTAGCCAAAAATAACCTAATGAAGAAAATGGGTAAGTTTCCTCTTTTTCTTATTTTCTTTTATTTTAATTTTATTTGATTGAACAAAATAAATGAGAATAAACTCTTCCCTTTCCCACCTATGTCGTTCACCTCTCTTCCTTTACCTTTCCCTTTCTTTTTTTTAATTAGATAAAAAAAAATCTAATAAAAGGAAACAATAAAATGTGTAGAAAATTCTATACAAGTGCACCATGCAACCATGCACATGCACACACTCAATCACTAGGATGCATCACTACCTACCATGCACCTTGGTGCATTCAACAAAAACTCAATTATTCACAAATTAAATAAATAAACAATTAACAATTAAATTCACAAAATTCTACCAAACAATTCTAACAATTTAAAAATAAAAATTCACAATACTTAACAATTAAATAAAACAAAGCAAAAAATTAAAAATAAAAAAAATTGGTGCGCTACAGGTCTCCACAAAATCCTTCATTGATTTCTTCCAAAATCTTCTTTGCCTCGGGGGGAGTTACACACCTAAGTAGTGCCATAGAGTATCCCCTTCTATACAATTTTCCTTCCAAAATGGTGTATCTTGGTATTTTGTACATAAGCTTTCTAGCCTCGTTCCGATCTACTGGGAGACTTCCGGTTTCGAGGTAGTCAACTATCAAGGTCATCCATGTGGGTTTCGAGTCAATCATATTTACATCTTCTTCCTCAGGCTCGGTTATGCTTGGGGTCGGTAGTAATTCTACTGGAACCACATTGAGTGTAATGACCCAACTATTCTAGACCTTGGACCATTAAGAACTACTATACAAAGACACTAATCTTAAGAAAACATACATATGAAATAACCATAACTTTATTACAAACTATAAAGCAAAGGTAAACATACATAAAATTCATTTAGGATATGGGATCCCATTGTTTTGAAAATAAAACATAACATAACTTAAATCTTAAATAATTGGTTACAAAATTAAGTGCGGAAATACAAAGAAATCATAATTTAAAAAGACTTAAACAACTTCATCCTAAACTGCCAAGAATCTTCTCGCCGCCATACTCTTTTCCTGGACATATAAAACAAAGGAATGAGCCTAATGCCCAGCAAGGAAAATTTACTACAAGCATGAATCATATACATAAACATAAGCTTTAAACATATAACATATTCTATCAACATATATCATAATTCTAACCCATGTACATGGTAACTATTGGGGTTTGCTAACTAAACAACTATAAGCCTCAAACTACAATGAGGTTTGCTAGTTAAGCAACTATAAGCCCCCCCAAAAAAATAAAAGTGTTGGGGTTTGCTATATCACAACTATAAGCCCAAAACACAAAAGTGTTAGGGTTTGTTATATAACAACTATAAGCCCCAAAACATACATATATCATAACCTATAAATCATACTATAGCATAATCATAACATATTATATAAACATAGCACATATAACATAGGAACTATCCTATTTTCCTTACCAAATACAGGGATGTGAGAACAAGGTCGGGATTTTGGAACACTCCTAAAAACCATTAATAGAGAGGTGAGTATTTTAAAAGAAAAGAGATGAAAAGAATGAACTAAACCATCAAGAAGATACTTACCAACAAGAACCTCAAGTTCAAAGAACATAGATGCCTAACCAAGAATAAAGAATACTGAGTTAGGATTTGAGTAGAAAAAAACTATAAAAAGAAACTAAGGAAATATATAGAGATGAACTAGGAATAGGAATACCTTTGATTGCTTTATAACCGAACTATACCTCGAAACCGAAATACACCATAAATCTTACTTCCCAAGTGTTTGATAAGCTTATAATGATAAAGCTTATAACCCCAACCCAAGTGTTTAAAACTCTAAAGTAAACGTAGCATCTTGTAGGCTCTGAACTTAGCTTGAAGAATGAAGAATGGGCTGGGTACTATGTCCTATTTATAGAGTTCAAAAATGAACAGATCATCATTTAGCTTGAATAAAATAATGGCTTTTTAATTGAAAGATATTTGAATAATCGTTCAGCAGAGGCTGAAGACTCGGTCAAAAAGATTCAGGCTTATCAAGAGGTTTATGGAATAAAATAAGCTCGGTTTCAAAATAATTTGAAAATGCATCCCTATAGCCGATATTACGCCTACCATAGGCGATATATCGCCTGGCCTGATATTCTCGAGGCTCATCGAAGTGGTCATGCAAAGTTACATGTTTTTCGTATCATCGTGTGGCGATATATCGCCGCCTAAAGCTGCTATATATCGGCATACGCAGAAATATTATACACGTAATTACATTTTTTCAGCCTAATTTGAATTGAGTAAATTGCTTTGACTGAGTCTAATAACGATTTCAAAGCTGCTGGCAGACTCTGGGATTTTCAAATATTTCTCTTAATAAACTATTCCTCAAAAAGACTTAATTCTTCATTTAACATACACATGACAAGTGTCATTATCTGATTTGGTCTATCTAAACTTTATAGTATAATAAGTATCATCTTAATAATCATTCATATTAATCAAACCTTACGTTATAATTAATATTCTTAAACTATATGTTTCACTTATAAAATCTACTAGTGTTGCTACGAGTGTCCTACTAAGTCCCGGCATGAACAAAAATCCACAGTCATAAACATACTACAACTACTACTAGCTATTACTATTAGTACTATTATCTAACTAGCTATGTAAAGTTCTTGGACTCTACAATTCTCCCCTACCAAAAATAATTTCATCCTCGCAATTTACTTACCAAACAATTCCGGATACCGGCCTTGCATGTCTTCCTCCAACTCCCACGTCTCCTCCTATTCAGAACTATTACTCCATAGGACTTTGACTATCGGAATACTCTTGGACCATAATTGCTTCATCCCTCTATCTAGGATGCTAACCGGTCGTTCCTCGTAACTCAAGTCTTTCTGGAGTGCTATCGTATCGTACTTGAGGACGTAAGATGGGTCTGATACATACTTGCGTAGCATTGAGATGTGGAACACGTTGTGACGATGTGCTAAGGCTTGTGATAGGGCTAATCTATACACAACTCCTCCCACTTTGTCCAATATCTCAAAAGGACCTATAAAACAGGGACTAAGCTTGCCTTTCTTCCCAAAACGCTTCACACCTTTCATAGAAGATATCTTCAGGAAGACTTGATCTCTAACTTTGAATTCCACACCGCGTCATTTGGCATACGCATAGCTTTTCTGTGACTTAAAGCAGAAAGCATACGCTGTCTAATCAGCACTACTGCTTCTTGAGCTTTTCCAACAGCTTTGGGACTGAGAAGCTGCCTTTCTCCTACATCGTCCCAATGTAACGACGATCAACACCTTCTTCCATAAATTAACTCATAAGGTGCCATCCCGATTGTTGACTGGTAGCTATTGTTGTAGGAGAACTCTATCAGCGGTAAGTACTTATTCCATGATCCTCCAAAATCAAGTACAAATGCACGTAGCATATCCTCTAAAATATGTATCGTACGCTCGGATTGACCGTCTGTCGGAGGATGAAAAGCTGTACTAAGACTTAACTTAGTACCCATGGCTTGCAGTATACTTCCCCAAAATCTCGATGTAAACATCGATGCTCTATCAGACACTATTGTCTTGGGGATTCCATGCCACCTTACTATCTCTTAGACATAGATGTCTGCATATTGGTCCGCCTTATATGAAGTCTTAACAGGAAGGAAATGAGCAGACTTGGTTAGCCTATCTATTACTACCCAAGCCGAATCATGCTACCTACTTGTTCTCGGCAAACCCCTCAGGAAATCCATAGCTATATCTTCCCATTTCCATTCTAGTACGCTAAGTGGTTGCAATAAGCCTGCAGGCCGCTGATGGTCTGCTTTCACTTGCTGGCATATTAAACACTTAGACACTAATTCTGTTATGTCCTTCTTCATCCCTGGCCACCAATACATTGCCTTGATGTCATGTGTCGTGTTGGTCGACCCTGGGTGAACTGAGTACGGGGCACTGTGTGCTTGTTCTAGAATCGTCATCATAATCCTTTGATCATTTGGCACGCATACCCGATCCTTATATCTCAATAATCCTTGACCTGATATTGCGAAATCTGTGGCCTTGCCTTCTTTGACTGCATCCATATGTGCCACTAGTGTGTCATCATGCCTTTGCCCAATCCGTATATCTTCTAGCAAATTTGACTCGATAGACAAGTTAGCCAGCTTGCCGACAACTACTTCTATTCCAGCATTGATCAGCTCCTGCTGCAGCGGCATTTCTATTCCGGCTAGTGCTGCTAAGCTTCCATAATTCTTCCTACTTAGTGCACCGGCAACTACGTTTGCCTTTCCCAGGTGGTATATGATTTCACAGTCGTAATCCTTCACTAGCTCTAACCACCTAAGTTGCCGCATGTTAAGCTCCTTCTGAGTAAAGAAGTACTTTAAACTTTTGTGGTCCATATAAATCTCGCACCATTCTCCATAAAGATAATGGCGCCAGATTTTCAATGCAAAGACCACCGCTGCCAACTCCATATCATGAGTTGGATAGCATTGCTCATACTCATTCCGCTGCCATTAGGCGTAGGCTATCACCTTGTCATTCTGCATCAGCACACAACCCAACCCTTTCATTGACGCATCGCAATAAACTACAAACTTGTCGTTGGGTGTCAATACATAGAGTACTGGTGCTAAGCACAGCTTGTCCTTAAGAAACTGGAAGCTTTCTTCACATTTATCATTCCAGTAGAATCTTTGCTGTTTCTGGGTCAGGTTGGTGAGCGGAGTGGCTATCTTATAAAAGCCCTCTACGAACCTCGTATAATAACCTGCTAATCCCAGAAAGCTTCTTACTTCAGATGCGTTCTTCGGTCTTGGCCAATCCTTCATGACCTCTACCTTTGATGGGTCTACTGCAACTCCGTCCTTGGATATAATGTGCCTAAGGAATGCCACTCGCGAAAGCCAAAACTCGTATTTCTTGAACTTGGCGTAGAGTTGATGCTCGTTTAGTCGCGTTAAGATTAACCTCAAGTGTTCCTCCTTCTCGACTTCATCCTTGGAGTATACTAAGATGTCGTCGATGAACACTACGGTGAATTTATCTAAGTAGTCCTTGAAGACCCTATTCATCAAGTCCATAAACGCGGTTGGAGCGTTGGTAAGACCGAAAGACATAACTAAGAACTCGTAATTCCCATAACGAGTCCTAAAAGCTGTCTAAGGAATATCCTCTCCCCGCACGTTGAGCAGATGGTACCCGGATCGTAAATCAATCTTTGAAAATACGATCGCACCTCGGAGTTGATCAAACAAGTCGTCAATCCGGGGTAGCGGGTACTTATTCTTAATCATTACCTTATTCAGCTCGCGGTAGTCTATGCACATCCGCATGCTTCCGTCCTTTTTCTTCACGAATAGCACCGGTGCTCCCCATGGACAATGGCTCGGTCTAATGAAACCCAAATCTAGGAGTTCTTGTAGCTGTGTCTTTAACACCTTGAGTTTTGTAGGTGCCATCCGGTATGGTGCCTTGGATAAAGGTTCGGTGCCCGGTACTAATTCTATATTAAAGTCAATTTCCCAAGTCGGCAGCAACCCTGGTAAGTGATCGGGAAATTTATCTGGGAACTCTAGTACAATACGAACGTCTCCAACTTTAAGCGGTGTTTCCTTTACTACGTCTGTGATGATGGCTAAGAACGCTTGGCATCCTTTTTCCATCATCCTTTGAGCTTTGAGAGATGATATTAGCAGTGCGCGTAGTCCTGAAGCTTGTCCCATGAACCATAGTCTCTGGCCGTCAGGAGTCTCGAACGTCACTTTCTTGCATTTGAAGTCGATGGTTGTGCCATGCCGTGCTAGCCAGTCCATGCCTAGTATCACATCGAAGTCCTTCGAGTTCTACGTCCTCAATCTTGATCAGTACGCCTCATACTGTCCTTGATGATAGAACTACTTTGCCCGAAGGCAACTCAGTTACAAATCTAGTTCTAAATCTTTCTCAAGGCTTGTCTAGTTTTTCTATCATTCCTAATGAGACATACGAATGAGTGGCTCCTGAATCAAATAATACATAACATATACTATTGAGGATAGATACCTAACCTGTAACCACATTATTGCTAGCATCAGCCTCTCCTTGGGTTAAGGAAAATACCCTGGCAGGAACCATTTTATCTTCCTTTTTCCCTTCTGTCTTGAGCTGAGGACATTCTTTCTTTCGGTGTCGTTCTTGACCACTGTTGTAACATCCTTTGGTGTTTGCCTGGCATTCCCCAGGATGTTTCCTTTGGCACTTAGTACACTACAGGTACTCTACATAACCCGACCTACTGCTTCCATTATTCGTCTGTGCTCTCTTATCGTTGTCGGACTGCTTATTGTCAGGATGCCTTCTTTTCTGACCCTTGTTGTTGTTGCTGGACTGATTGCTGTTGTTGTTATGGTTGTAGTTCCGACCAGTCTGAGGTTGACTCTGCTGTCTAGTCTTAGGCTTACTGGCTTCTTTTTACTAACATTAGCCTGCAACCTTTCTACTTCTATTGCCGTCTCTAGAACATCGGCAAAAGTAGTGTTTCCTGGGTTTGCTAACTTAACCCCTAGCTCGATCTTTGGTTGTGTAGTGCACCAATTTTTTTTTTTTAGATTATTTAAATTTTGTGATTTATTTTATTTAAATGTTAAGTGTGATGAATTGTTTTATTTAAATGTTGTTTATTTTATTTAGCTGTTGTTTGTTTTATTTGATTGTTTGTTATTTTATTTAATTGTTAGAATTGTTTGGTATAATCTTTTTAAATTTGTTAATTGTTTGTTTAGTTAATTAATTTAATAAGTGAATAATTGTGTAACATGTTTATTTTACTATTAGTGTTACATTTTAAATAAGTGTGACAATTGAGGTAATTATGTGAGTTGTGGTTGAATGCACTAAGGTGCATGGTAGATAGTGATGCACCCTAGTGTTTTAGTGTGTGCTAGTATATGGTAATAGGGTGCACATGTGTAGATTTTCTACACACTCTTTCCTTTATTGGATTTATTTTAGTTAATTAAAAAAAAATAAAAAGAAAAGGGAAAGGAAGGTGCTTGGACGTGTGGTGGGAAAGGGATTGATTTTTTTTCCATTTATTTTTCTAAGGAAATAAAATCAAATATTGGAAGAAACTATCTATTTTAGGATAGGATGTGATCACCCTTTATTCCTTATATCTATTTTCATAAAAGAAAATAATAAGAAAATTAAGAGGAAATAAAATAGAAATAGGAAACTTCCCATTTTGTGTTGGTGAGGCTTTATTGAGAGAGTTGAATAAAGGGGAAAGGAAAGGAAGAGGAGAGCATTTCTTGTGGCTGCCGTGACCTAGAGAGAGAGAGAGAGAGAGAGAGAGAGAGAGAGAGAAATGGGTGGCGTGTAGAGAGAGAAGGGAGAAGAAGAAAGAAAGAAAGAAAGAAGAAGAAGGAGAAGAGGAACCAAGTTTAGAGTATGTTATCTTGTATTTTTGTTTGTCCAATCTCTTTTTCTTGATTATATGATTTTGACTTGTTTATTTGTTGTGTGTGATTGGATTTCTTTCTCCTCCTCATGGTGGATTTCAACAAAGAAAAACCCTAGGCTTGAACAAGGGGTGTGAAGTTTGGGTGTTGATCATATTGTATTCTTGATTTTACAATCAAGAGAGGTAATGGTCTTTCTTAGCCTATATATTGGTTTTGATGGGTTTATCTTTGAGGTTGTTGATGGTGATGCTAATGGTTTGATTATTGTAGGATTGATGATTATGATTTGTATTTTTAAGAGAATATGTTTTGTTTAAAAAGGGCTCATGGGTATGATTGAGCAAATGGATTTGATAGGGTTTATATGAGGTTATATTTTATGTTTATATTGCTATGGTTATTTTTTTTAATCTTTGATTTATGTAAAATGGCAAATGATGATTTTAGAAATATGATAAGAAGTATGTGATTTTTGTACCAATGAATCTTGATATGCATAAAAGGAGGAATGATAGAAATATGTTAGGGTTATTATAAAGGCATGTATATGAAATATGGTGTTTATGAATTTATGTATGTTATTGTTGTTGGATTTCATGTGTAGATTTAATGGAATAGAAAAGATGGGTTTTATAAGATTTCATGTGAATATGTTAGTAATATTCTTATAATTATGTATATAATAAGAGTATGATGAGATTTTGGACATGTATGATTTTATGTGAAATTTTTGGGATAAAAGATGAATTTCATGAGAAATTAAGCTTGCTGATTTTTGTAAATAATTGGGTAAAAGTTTGATAAAAAAATTATTTACATGCATAAGTAATGTCCTTGATGTTATGTTAATTTTATGAAATTAAAAAGGGTATTTTAAGTCCCATTAAAATGATATTTTACTCAAATAAATACCTACAGAATTTTTATTTTATTTTTAGAAAAATATGAGATTTTAATTTGAATATGGTGATTTTTAAAGATAAAAATAGTTGCTGGAATTTTTGTAAGCAAATGTGAAGTGTGTTTCACTAAAATAAATTTGATGAGTTTTTGAACCAAAATTATTATCCTAAGTTATGGTAATATTGAAAAATGGTATGAATGCATTGATAAGTTATGATTTTCCTTTATTTTGATTGAGAAAAATATTTAGGTTCTATTTATTGTGATTTTTAAAGAAATTTAAATAGTGGCTGAAAGTTTGGTTTAAAAAGTTTAAAAATGATTATTTAATTGTCACATATGAATTTATGTTACATAAAACTAAGTCTTAAATAATTTAAATAAAAATATATTTTTCCCATACTTAAAAATATATTTTTCTCACATCATTTATGTAACACAATTAACCAATGTTAAATTTGTTTTTCTAAAGAAATATATTATAAATAGGTATTTTAATTAATTCCAAGTTTTTGGTTAATTCTTTGTAATTTGATATTAATGAATGAAATTGTCACATATTTTATTTTTAAGCTAAATCAAATTATTTTATAAAATAAAATAATGTTTTGAGGAATTTAATCAACTTAGAAATTTTAAGAAAAATAAAGCATGTTATATGTCTATTAATTTTAAAACAATAAAAATAAGAAATATAGAATTATCGTTTTTAAAACGTCGCAATTACGTAATATTCTCACGTATGCATGTTACATGCAAATCCACTTTTACGTCCAAAATTATGTTTATTATTCAACTATGTGGTTTTTATAAAAAGATCATGCATGTAAAATAGGTAAAATGAGCATTATTCTTTTATGGCTTTATGTGTAGTTAAGAATAATTGCGTATTATGTGTAGCTATTATTATGTGTGCATGGCCCATGCACACATGAGTTGTATGGAAGGGGCAAAATAATAATTTTATGAACCGAAGAAATGTTGTTTTGATTATGATATAGGCTCGTTGAAAGATTGTGAAAATTTCTTAGCTTGGACCTGAGGTAAGGAAGTTAGATAGATTCTATGATTTTATGCTATGAATGGTAAGACTGTTGTATGAATTAATTGTTATGAAATATAAATGCCATAATGTGATGATATGTTGAATATGATATGTGTATGGATGTTAGATATATCACACAAGTTACGATGTTAGATACATCAAACAGATTACGATGTTAGATACATCAAACAAATTACGATGTTAGCTACATCGAACGAGTTACTATAGCTAAAGACGTAACTCCTAGGGCGGACGCGCCGAGGTTATTCAAGGACCAGAGAATCTTGTTTACCTCATAGGGTGACATGGACAACGAGCGAGCCATGCTCATCATGTATGCTGTATGATTGTGATATGATGATATGTTACGATTATGTTATGATATGCAATGATGTTATGTTACAATTATGTTATGATATGCCATGATGTTTTAGATGAACGTTAGTGTTTGTATTGTTGTATTCTTACTTGCTTGTTGTTTGTACTTCATTACTGGGCTTTTAGCTCACCCCCCTTACTTTCCTTCCAGGTAGTAAATAGGATTTCTTATGGCACGCGTGGTGACGTGAGGAGTTCTATCATCGTGGGGTGTATGGCGAGGGGTAATCCTATGGACGGAAAAACGATCATCGTAGAACGCCATTTAAATTATGTTTTGTTTTTAAGAGACTTTCCTAAATTATCAGTGGGACCCGGTTATTTAATTTTTGTTTCTTTGAACTTTGCATAAAAATCTATGTTTTCTTTTAAAACTTATGGCGCCAACTTGCATGGTTTTAAGCAAGTCCCCACTGAGACTTTGATAATGAGTGGTATTCTGTTATAAACTATGTTATGCGAATGTTTTGTAAATATTAGTCTAGGGCGTTCTTTACAGGTTGAAGTCCTCTAACGAATTTAGACACCCTCAGATAGTTAGTTGGAATCATTTCTGGTGTGAACTTAGCTAATCAGTCGAATTTTCGAGCATACTCTGCCACTGATAAATTCCCTAGCTTCAAGCCAGCAAACTCCTCAACTCTTGAAGCGAGTACAACCGAATTATAGTACTTATTGTGGAATAGCTCCACAAATCGGGTCCAAGTCATAGTGGCAACATCATGCGTCTGCTAGACTAAGTCCCACCATATCCTGGCATCCATCTTGAGCAAAGACAAAACGCAGGATATGCGGTCCGCATTGTTGAGGTTCATGTGTGTCAAGTTTGGCTCCACGTTTCTCAGCCACTCTTCTGCCTCGAAGGGGTCTGTAGTCCCTTCAAAGTTCAGAGTGTGTTGCTTACAGAACCACTCATAAACTGGCTCCATATGCTGAACTGGATATGGCGCATAGTTCGCCACTGGCCATCCCCCATATGGACCAACTTGTTGGGGTGCAGAGGCCATTTCCTGTGGCTGTGGTTGCGGCAGAGGCGGAGGGTGAGTCTGAGCCTGAGCCTGTTGTCGCTATTGCTGCAATAGTTCCTTGACTTGTTGTTGCAGTCTGGCGATCTCCGCAGTGTTGTCTACTGGCGGTGTCGGCGGTGCATTGCGGCTGGCAGCAGCACGCACTCCGCTTTTGCGAATCGGAGGGGCTTCATTGTTCACCGAAGCAGTGTTGGAGGCATTTCCGTTGGTGCGAGCAAATCTTCGGAGCGACATCGCAGCTGAGTTCTAACAGTTGAGAGAAACATGTTAGAACTTCACCCTAATAAGTTCTAAGGAAAAACTTAATTTAACCAAACATAACTCGAACCTATTAATTATGACTTCTTATGAAAATTATATATAAGCCTTCTTTATTATTAGAGTGGTTTTCTATACTCAGAGAAATAAGCCATCTTTATTATTTTCTAAGCCTGTTTCTAATAATCCTATATGACTTAATTCTCAGGCCTCGAAACTCATCTTTGTTCCAAAGTTAACCATATTGAGGGAGGGATAGGATCAGTAAAATCGTTCCCACTACTAAGGCCCTCTAACTCTCAATATAGAGACTTGGTTCATTGATTTGTATCCACCCTCACCGAACTTAGTCATTATTTATTAAATTTATTATTTATTATGATTGCAAAAGAAAAATCAAACTCATACATGATAACAAAATAACCATGATATTAATTTGGAAAAAGTTTTTCACTATTTACAATCATAAAAGAAATCAAATAAAATGTAATGACCCAACTACTCTAGACTTTTGGACCATTAACGAAAACTATACATAAACACTAATTCTTAATAACACTTACAAGTGATAAGATCATAACTTTATTAAAACTTTAAGAAAACAAAGGTCAAACTTACATAAAATTTAAGTTAGGATATGGGATCCCATTGTTTTAAAACCAAGACATGACATAATGATAATTAAAAGAGATTACATAATAAAATGCGGAAAAAAATACATATAAAAACCATAAGAATAAAAACTACATCCTCGAATCGAAACTCTCGGCTCTTTGAATCCATTCTGCCTCAATACACATTCCCCAAGCTGCCAAGAACCTTACCCGCCACTAAAACTATTTTCCTGCACATATAAACAAAAAGGAGTGAGCCTAATGCCCAGCAAGGAAAATCTAACATATAGCCATATACATAAAAATTCATAATGCAACATAAAAACATACCATAACACTTATGTCACATACATACTATAATGGCCATTATTACTTGGAGTCCCATAAACTAAACAAGTCACATGCCCATTAGATTAGTGGGGTCTTGCTAGCTAAGAAAGTCATATGCCCATAATCTATTTGGGGCTTGTTAGTTGTATAGGTCATATGCCCAAGTCTACAATCATACTTAACATAACATATTACATAACATAAAAACATAAAATAACGTATAAAAGCATATAACACATAAATCCTATCCTATTTTCCTTACCAAAATAACCAAGATATGAGAACTGATTTGGGACCTTGGAACACTCCTAAAAACCATTTGTACTATGGTGAGTATATTGAAGAAAAGGGATGTAAGTGAAAAAGGGACTATGCTATCAAAATATACTTACCAAAAACCTTGTGCTTAAGAACTTGGATTTCCTAACCAAGAATAAGAATAAGGTTAGAATGAGTAGAAGACTATGAGAATTTTAAAGAACATAATACAGAAATGGACTAGAGTTTGGGAATACCTTGAAGACTTATATGATCAATCTAAACCTTGAACTAAAATGTGAATAAACCTTACTTCCCCAAGTGTTTGATAAGCTTATAATGATCAAGCTTATAATTCCCAACCCAAGTGTTTACACTCTCACACTCACCTAGCAACTTGCAGCCTCTGAACTTAGAGTAATAGATGAATAAATGGCTGGGTACTAGGTCCTATTTATAGAGTTTAGGAATGAAAAGATCTCATTTAACTTGAATAAAAATAATGGCTTTTTAAGTGAAAATAATTTGAATTATCGTTCAGCAGAGGCTAAAGACTCGTTCAGAAAGGTGCTGGACTTATCAAGAGGTTGAAGGTTTGAATGGAAAACATTTATGAAAACTTTCAAAATATGCTGAGGGAGGCGATATATCGCCTGGGCCATTATGCCCGAGGAAATCGTGCAACGTTTCGTGTCTTTCGTATCTTCGTACTGCGATATATCGCCCCCTAAAGCTGCGATATATCGGCATATGCTAAATATTTAAACATGAAATTACACATTTTTAGCTTAATTTGAATTGAGTAAACAGCCTTGACTAAGCCCTTTAGCGTTTTCAAAGCTGCTGACTGACTTTAGAGTATTCAAATTTTACCCTTAATAAATTTAATCCTCAAAATACTTAATCATTAATAAACCTATACATAACATGTGCTATTATCTAATTGGTTCTTATCTAAACCTTATAGTATAATAAATATTGTCCTCAATATCAGTCATATTAATCAAACCTTAGGTTAAAATTAATATTCCTAAACTATAGGTTAAACTTAGAAAATCTACAAGTACTACTATGAGTGTCCAAATAAATCCCGGTTTGAACCAAAAATCCACAGTCATAAAGATAACACTATTATTACTATTATACTACTATCTAACTTAGCTAAGTAAAGTTCTTTGGACTCTACATAAAACAAATAATGAAACTAATCTATTCTAAAAATTGGGATCTTCTGCATTCGATCCTTCATCTAGCATATTGTCTTCTATCTCCTCATAGTCGTCATTGTCTTGTGCCTCAAAATGCCCTCGAGGAAGATTTGTAAAAATTCTATGTTTTTGTTCATTTGTAAACTGAAATTCCATTTTTGAAGTGAACCTAAGTATGAGAAAATAATATCTCATAGCTACCAGCAGTTCATCTTCGGCATCTATCGTCTCCCAAATTTCATCTAAGGCTCCAATCACAGTAGGATAATCTCTAAAAAGTCTAAGTAGTAAAACGTATTGCTCGGTTGATCTCATCATAATTTTCTTAGATTCTTGGAGGTGACCTATCTCCCTGTGGAACAAAAGTAGCCTCCGAGTGATTCTCTCTAACACTCCTACGGTGTTTTATGGTTCTCTAATTCTTTTAAAAGCCTTAGTGGCTCGGATATCCTCATAAGTTAATGCTCAATTCATTCTTAACTGAAAACATAAAGACTAAAATTGTTAGCTATACTTATAAATATAATAACTATAACTTAAAAACATACTTGGTGGTCAGATTCGGAGCTTTGAGTGTGTGTATCAAGGAGAACTTCATGTGAATGAACCGTTGCTCTGATACCAACTGTAATGACCCAACTATTCTAGACCTTGGACCATTAAAAAATACTATACAAAGACACTAATCTTAAGAAAACATACATATGAAATAACCATAACTTTATTACAAACTGTAAAGCAAAGGTAACATACATAAAATTCATTTAGGATATGGGATCCCATTGTTTTGAAAATAAAACATAACATAACTTAAATCTTAAATAAATTCTCTACAAAATTAAGTGCGGAAATACATAGAAATCATAATTTAAAAAGACTTAAACAAATTCATCCTCCAACTGTTCACGCAGTCCACCGAATCCATTCTCCCTCAATACACAATCCCAAACTACCAAGAATCTTCCCATCGCCATACTATTTTCCTGCACATATAAAACAAAGGAATGAGCCTAATGGCCAGCAAGGAAAATCTACTACAAGCATGAATCATATGCATAAACATAAGCTATAAACATATAACATATTCTATCAATATATATCATAATTCTAACCCGTGTACATGGTAACTATTGGGGTTTGCTAGCTAAGCAACTATAAGCCTCAAACTACAATGAGGTTTGCTAGTTAAGCAACTATAATCCCCAAAAAAACATAAAAGTGTTGGGGTTTGCTATATCACAACTATAAGCCCAAAACATAAAAGTGTTAGGGTTTGATATATAACAACTATAAGCCCCAAAACATACATATATCATAACCTATAAATCATACTATAGCATAATCATAACATATTATATAAACATAGCACATATAACATAGGAACTATCCTATTTTCCTTACCAAATACAGGGATGTGAGAACAAGGTCGGGATTTTGGAACACTCCTAAAAACTATTAATAGAGAGGTGAGTATTCTAAAAGAAAAGAGATGAAAAGAATGAACTAAACCATCGAGATGATACTTACCAACAAGAACCTCAAGTTCAAAGAACTTAGATGCCTAACCAAGAATAAAGAATACTGAGTTAGGATTTGAGTAGAGAAAAACTATAAAAAGAAACTAAGGAAATATATAGAGATGAACTAGGAATAGGAATACCTTTGATTGCTTTATAACCGAACTATACCTCGAAACCAAAATACACCATAAATCTTACTTCCCAAGTGTTTGATAAGCTTATAATGATAAATCTTATAACCCCAACCCAAGTGTTTAACACTCTAAAGTAAACCTAGCAGCTTGTAGGCTCTGAACTCAGCTTGAAGAATGAAGAAATGGCTAGGTACTCTGTCCTATTTATAGAGATCAAGAATGAAAAGATCTTCATTTAGCTTGAATAAAATAATGGCTTTTTAATTGAAAGATATTTGAATAATCGTTCAGCAAAGGCTGAAGACTCGGTCAAAAAGATTCAGGCTTATCAAAAGGTTTATTGAATAAAATGAGCTCGGTTTCAAAATCATTTGAAAATGCAGCCCTAGAGCCGATATTATGCCTACCATAGGCGATATATCGCCTGGCCTCATATTCTTGAGGCTCATCGAAGTGGTCGTGCGAAGTGACGTGTTTTTTGTATCACCGTGTGGCGATATATCGCCCCCTAGAGCTGCTATATATCGGCATACGCTGAAATATTATACACATAATTACACTTTTTTAGCCTAATTTGAATTGAGTAAACAACTTTGACTGAGTCTAATAACGATTTCAAAGCTGCTGGCAGACTCTGGGATTTTCAAATATTACTCTTAATAAACTATTCCTCAAAAATACTTAATTTTTCATTAAACATACACATGAAAAGTGTCATTATCTTATTGAGTCTATCTAAACCTTATAGTATAATAAATATCATCTTCATAATCTGTCATAATAATCAAAGCTTGGGTTATAATTAATATTCTAAAACTATAGGTTAAACTTATAAAATCTACAAGTGTTGCTACGAGTGTCCAACTAAGTCTCGGCTTGAACCAAAATCCACAGTCATAAACATACTACAACTACTACTAGTTATTACTATAACTACTCTTATCTAACTAGCTAAGTAAAGTTCTTGGACTCTACATTGAGTGTGTCAGTTCTTTGACTCTAAGAAAATTTACCATTTTAATCTCACTTAGTAACGACTCTAAGGTAGTACGGCGTTACAATTCCCTACCTCATCCAAGTGCGACCATGCAAACACATCGTGGTTTTCTCTCAAAAAGCAAGTTAATTGCTATTTTGCACTTTCGAAAATATTTTTCCCTATTTTTACCATCATTGTGGTATCTTTCTCATTGAGCTTCACTTCTTCAAGCTCCTCCATTTGTTCGAGATTGACCCTCTCTTCAGCCCTAGGGTCGATCTCTTATTCTATTTCGAAGATGGATCCGTTCATCTCCCGAATAACTACAAGCGCTTGTGCACTTGTTTGTTTTTCTCCTCTCATGGAAATGCTACAGCATTCCCGTGCAGGAAGTTGGTCTCCCTTCAGTGTCGAATGCCACTAGACGTCGGGAACATGATGGTCAAATGCCTAACAGACGACACTACCTTCAGCCCAATCAGGGCCGGTCTCTTGAGCAGTACGTTGTAGGCCGACGGGGTGTCCACTACTACGAACTCCATCGTCTTGGTCACCGAGACTGGACAGTCTCCCAAGGTTATGAGGAGCTTGATGGATCCCGTGCTGGCAATTCCTTCTCCTAAAAATCCATACAATGTTGTTGCACAGGCTTGCAAATCTCAAAGTGTGAGTCCCATCTTTTCTAGAGTGGCCTTATAAAGGATATTGATAAAGCTCTCATTATCTATTAGGACTCTAAGAACCCTTTTGTTTGCGAGCTGAAGTGTGATGATCAAGGGATCGTTATGGGAAAACTGGACATGTGAGGCATCTTCTTCTGTAAATGTAATGGGTTGAGATTCAACCCTTTGTTGCTTTGGGGCTCATGGTTCAGGCTCGTAGGGAGAATCGTCTCCAGTTTTGAGCTCGTTCACATATCTCTTCTGGCCATTTTCTCCTGGTCCAGCAAGGTGCGGTCCCCCGAAGATGTTTACCACATCCTCCCCATCTATCGGGGGAGTTTGATCATCCGCCCTTACTCGGGAATTGTTATTCTGTTGGGTAGGTTACACAGATGTTGCCCTTTGTCCGGACAATGCTTGATTGGTATTTCAGTTTCTTATATACTGTCTGAAATATCCTCTTGAGATTAAGCCTTCGATCTCGTCTTTTAGTTGTCAACACACATCAGTGGTATTTCCGACGTCCCGGTGGAACATGCAGTATTTGTTGGTGTCTCTCTTTGATTTTTGATTTCGCATTGGGTCAGGATGTCTAAATGGGACCTAATTCTCATTTGTGAGAAAGATATTTTCCCAAGTCTCATTGAGCTCGGTGTAAATGGTATAAACAGAGAAATACTTGTCTCCCTTCTTCTTTTCCCCCCTGTCTGCCTTTGAGTTATTCCTTTCACTTTTCTTCCTTTTTGAAGGGTTATCTCTTGAGGGTCGAGACATTGATGGGGTAGCCAAGGTCGAGACTGAAGTAACATTCGTCATTGTAGTTATAGTGGGCTGAGGGGTCAGTTTTAATGCTGACCTTGCCTCCTCTACATTGACAAATCTCTAAGCCCTTTTGTTGAACTCAGTTATTGTTCTTATCGGTTTTCTTTGCATATCGTCACAAAGAGGACTTTATGGTAATATACCAGCTCAAACAGCCATAAGATGACCACAGTCATCGACGTTACGGGTTCATTCCACATCTATGTTAAACCTCTCCAGGTAACTTTTTAACGACTCTCCCAGCTGTTGTGTGACATTGGTCAAGGTTGAGGCCTCGGGTCTGACGTCTACCATGACTTTGAATTGTTTTTTAAATTCCTTCGCCAATTAATCCCAAGACGAGATCGAATGTGTTTGGAATTTTTCAAACTAGTTTTTCGTTGGTCCTATCAAAGTAGTTGGATATAACATGCACATGAGCTTGTAGCCAACGTTGCTAGCTCGCATGATGTTATTAAATGTGCTCAGGTGGTTATATGAGTCTGAGTTCCCGTCACATGGAGCTACATGGGGTTTCTTGAACCCATGAGGGAATCGCGTGTTTAAAATATGTGGAGCGAAAGGCTCGAGCTCCTCATCGGAGTCATCGACCTTGTCCTTGTTACTCTCATCTTGAAGGAGTCTGAAACGCTCTTTCGACGTAATTAATTCTCTCCTAGAACAAATCCACTAGAGGTTGAGCTAGTGCTTGGGGTAGCTAGTTATTATATATAAAAACTTCAGCTCCTTGTCCAGGCATAGGGTTATATCGGTTCCCATGTACTCGCTGCGCAGGTTCCTTTCGACTGTTCAAATGATCGCATAAATCGGGGTTCAAGGGATTGTCTTGCCCCCGGTTCTAGTTCAGATGATCTCGAAGATCAGGATTATTTCCATAACTGCAAGTATTCATGGGTTCAGTATTATTTACTGTTACAGACCTAGTAAGGTCTAAGCTCCCACTCATAAAACTAATGTTTCGTTCTGGTTGATGGGCTCGATGGTTACAAGCTGGATCTTCCACTGACCTTCTTGATTCAGTTTTTTGTGATCTTGACATGTGACTTCCCACTGGCTGGGTAGCCATATGTCGTCGGGTTGCCTCTCGCTCGGCCTCGTGTCCGGGTCGAGTTCGATAGTTCCCTTCTCGGCTGCTACTTCAATGGTTCCGTTCCCTTTGTGGTGCATGCTCCCTTCCCTGGTTCCTATGATGAGCTGGTTGGGGTGCCTCTCGAAGTGGTGAGGGGTGTCTTATAGGAGATTGTGGATGCCTTACAGAAAATGGTGGTGGCCTCCCATATTGGACCTGGAAGGCCCAAAATTTGCCCGGACTTGTTTCGGGCTCTTCCTGACAAACTCAAGGTTAGAACTTCGAGCTACTGGGGGAGCTCCGTAATTCCCTATTCTTGTAGTTACTTCCACAGTTGGGTTGCTAGCAGTATTGGCTTGAGTATTCCTTCTAGGGCGTTCATTGCCAGTGTTTGCTCTGGACCTTGACTGGGTCTGCTGAGCCCCTTATTTGGCCCTTCTAGCAGTCTGGGCCTTCGGGGTGGTGCCTAGACCTCAGTGGCCTTCCTGGCCAATTCTTCATTGCGCCTTGTGGCCTTTGCCAATTGCTGACATAGTTGGCGATTCTCTAGTTCCATAATTGGAATGTACCTCTCAGGATTATAATAGAGATCCTCGTCGGGCCTGGGAACAGGCGGCCCCCGGGAGTTAGATGATGCACTCTCCTCGTCTGGGTCATGGCCTGTCATTGGATACTTCCCAGGCCTCTGTGGGTAATCTTCAGTGTGAGGAATTTTCTCCTTAGGTATTTTGAGCAATGGTCGCCCACCAGCTCCTGGAATGTTCGCGGTAGCCATTGGTAGTGTAAGAGGT
Source organism: Humulus lupulus (assembly GCF_963169125.1). Lineage (NCBI taxonomy): Eukaryota > Viridiplantae > Streptophyta > Magnoliopsida > Rosales > Cannabaceae > Humulus > Humulus lupulus. Next base: position 218,730,406 of record NC_084793.1, read on the forward strand.
TTTTGATTAAACAATCCAAAGATTTGCTTAATGCACTCGATGAAAGCACCAAACTGTTGATGTTGTCTTTCGTCAACTTAAATCTGAAGAGCACTACACAAAGATTAGAAAAATAAGAAAAGAACAATAGGAATTTTACATGGTTCAGCAGTTAAAATCTGCCTAATCCACGAGTCAATATTATTGATTCGTAATACTCTCTCAAAGCTTTCTCAGAGCAATTCAATAGAGTATTCTCAGTACAAGCTTGTGCGTGTCTACAAATGAAAAATATCAGGCTATTTATAGGCCTGGTTAAGAGAATATCTTCCACTAATTTAGGGAAGTTAAAATCAATTAATCAAATATGAAATAAATGTAATTAATGTTGGGCTTTTATGCCCTCATTAAAACCCAAATTCTTTGTAATCTCATTTTATTATCAATAAAAGAATAGAAATCAATTTTTGACTTGGTCAATCACTTTGCTCACATGTTTTATTTTCATGATTATTTGTTTAATATAAACTTCTATTAAATCCCGAGCATATAGCTAATCATATTTATAGTGACGTAATCACAGTGGATTATAAATATGATTATATGTTCAAAATAAGTTAGTCCAAAGATTTGTCAGTGCACAGGATTTACACTGACTTGCCAATCTACGATATGATCTACTTACACATTGTAGTGTTATGTTCTTTCTAGAACATTAGCAAAGTAGATAAGATCAGATGTATTTGTTACATCAGACTGGACCGATATTGACAGTTGATAGGATAAGTAAACATACCGTTATTATCTATTCTATTCATATCATATAGCTGACCATAGGTCAATTCAATCTCAATTCTGTGTGGTTAGTATTCTAACTGATTGTATTATTTGAGTTCTTTGACTTGTTCGTTACCAGCTTACCCTACGGACTAGCCCATACTTACATCTTCGGAACTCGGTAGTATAATTGAGTGGAACTGTTAATCATAGATATGAACATATACCACTTCTGATGAAGAAGTGAAATGATGGTTTCCTTTTAGTTTGGTTCAAGGTGCTAAATGATAGAGATCTCATTTTAGTAATTGAATTAGTTTACTGAAATATCATTTACAAGGAACTAAGTGTTTTAAGGATAGAATACAATGAGGGGTAAAACAGTATTTTAGTCCCATCTCATTGTAGACCATCTATAGAGGATTGAGTGAAAATTATGGTTGTAACAATGGATAATCAATAGTGTATCTATATTTTTTATAGAGCGTTCTATGAATTCAAGCGTGCAATTTCGAGTCTTTAGTGGAGTCACGAAGAATTAATAAGTTAGTATATTTATTTGTTAGATATATGATAACTTATTGGAGCTTGATTTCATAGGCCATGGTCCCCATTGTACCTTGGATAAAATCATCTAGATAGTCTCAATTAATTGATTTAATTATCAATTAGAATTATCAAAGTTTTTCCGGTCAATTTTGGATAGTTGAATAGAGTTATGTAATTCAGAAAAGAAATTAGGGCAGATTTATTAATTAAGATAACTTGGTATCTAAATTAATAAATAAGTTTAAATCAAGGTTCAAATTATAAATAATTAATTTGATAAAGGATTTAAATAATTATTTAATTAATTAAATCAATAGAAAATAATACATGCCTTGATTTTAAGTCCAGTGGGCTTATAATCAAATGGGAAATTTATCAGGCCTAAAGCCCATGATAATTTCGACATAGGGCTGATAATTAACTATTATTTTATTGATTTTTTAATTAAATTAAATGGCCTAATTGAGTCTATAAAAGGAGTGCTTAGAGAGAAGTCAAAAACATATGTTTTATAAGTTTAATCACTGGTATTCTGTAGTTTTAGATTCTCTCTAAACACAAGTCCTTTTCTAAGCCTCTTATTATTCTTTTCTCTTCTTCTCTCTGTATTTATCTCATGTGTTGAGAATTGCCCACTCTAGTCTAGGTGATTCTAAGGATACTTTGGAAGACTGTGAAGATAATAGTAGTTCGATTCAGTTTCTTGATAATACTCTGTGACAGAAAATATACAAGGGTTAGAGAAATTCAAGGAAGGACTCATTCATTCCGCTGCGTATACTGTAAGTATTCTTATCATTGTTTCTCTTTTAATACAATTTTAGAAACATGTTCTAGGTTATCTCATATTAATTTGTTTAATATTAAATCTACATAAAAAAATAAATAAAGATCATGTAAAAGTTTCCTAACAATTAAATACATTCAATACGTAATATCCCATAATAATCAGGATTTAATTATAAGATAACAACAAATCCCTAAGGAATAGGGATCTTGTAATAGCTCTTGCGTGCAAAATGCATCGCTGACCTCGAATGCAAGGCTAACGCGCTTTCGAGATCGATCAATACTTCGATCTCATTATCCAGTCAGCCCCTCCTCAGATTGTGGTTTCATCAAACTCAATCTTCGGAGACCAATATCTTCGAGCTTGCAACTAAGGCTCAAATACCATCCATATGCGTCGGAGAAGATTATTTCTTTCGAGCTTGAAGCTTAAGCTCAAACCTTTTAAACTTGTGCTCGATGGCCTACAACAACAAGTCAGGAATCATGCTTATTCATACAAGTGTTCAGCCAATGCTTGTCATTTTCGAGCTTACGCTTTACGAGTCTACATTTTGAGACTCATTTATTCATCCTCAAATTTTGGGTGTAACCCGTGAATTAAAGATGAATTTCATGTTAATTAAGCTTGCTGATTTTTTTTATATAATTGGTGAGTATATTTGTGAAACAATGTCTTAAAATGCACATGTGATGCCTCAAGTGATATTTGATGTTTAAGTAAATAAAAAAAGGTATTTTATTTCACATTTAAATGGTGTTTTTGTCAAATTTGACACATGATGATTTTGTGTATATTTTATGAAGAAAATATGATTTTTAATCCAAATTTGTGATTTTGAATGAACTATTAGTTGCTGAAATTTTTGATTAAAAATAAATAATGTCTTTCAAATGAGGTAAATAATGTTAGTGTATCAAATAAATTATGCCCTAAGTTATGTATATGTAAAAGTAATATTTTTAAAAGGTAAACATGAATTTTCACATTATTATTTAGGTGTAGTTTTTTTATATTTAAATGAGAAGAATATTTTGGTTTAAACTCACTTATGATTTTTAAACAAAATAACTAGTTGCTGAAACTTTGAGTTATTAAACTAAAATAATTATTTTGTTTAAAATTAATGGGTCTTACACCTAAAAAATTTAAGTCTTAAATAATATAAGTGAAAATATATTTTTCACACACTTTAAATTATAAATTCTCATATTTAATCTTGTAATTTTTATTAATTTACAAAAGGGTTATTTTCTAAAGGAGGCAAAAAATTTAGTTAATTATTTCTAAATGACTACAAGTTTTTTTTTTTTCTATGATATTTAAAATAATAAATGGGACTATTATTTTATGAGAAATTAGAAAAAACCTAATGAATTATTTTACAAAGTAAATGTAATGAAATAAATGGTTTAATCAAACTTTGGGACTTAAGGAAACAAATAATAGTAATCTATTAATGTTGCTGAATTTTATTTGAAAAAGCAAGAAATAAGCATGTATGAATTATCGTTTTAAAACGTTACATTTTAACAACGCTCCCACATATGCATGTCGCACGAAAATACATTTTTACATTCAAATATATGCCTATTGTTCAAACATATATTTTTTACTTTGTAACCATGAAAGGTTAACAGGTAGAATTAACATTATTCTTTTATGATTTTATGTAAAAATGTGTATGTTTGGAATTATTGGGCAACTTGTATCACGTGTGCATGGCCCATGCACATGTGGGATATATGTGTTGGGCATGAGTATTGACATGTGATTCTAAGAGACGACGTTTGATTATGATTATAGGCTCGTTGTGAAGTTTTTCTCATTTGTGCTTTGCTCGGACCTGATCTAAGGAAGTTAGATAGAATTTCTATGTTTATGATATGAAATGGTAAGATTGGTTTGTTATGAGGAAAATGATGTGCTATGTATGATGACGAGCTATGTAATATGAAATATGGAATTCTATCTTGAGATGTTATGATGAGTATGACGCAACACGTGTTTCCTTATTTTGATGTGAAATTAATTGCATGTGTTTGTATGCTGAATGAAAAGGCAAAGTGTTGCCAGCGTGCCGAACGCAACACAATAAAGGAGTTACTAAAGATATGACGTAACTCATAGGGCGGTTGCGCCGAGGTTATTCAAGATGTGACATGGACAATAGTAGTGTCATGATCACAAAGAGTATGATTATGATTATGAAGGTGATACGATATGATTATGAAAGGAATGTGATATGGCTATGATATGATATGTCATTACTACAAAAACACCCTTTTAGGATACTTTTTTAGGGCACTCACCTAGATGCGAGCCCTAAAAACAACTCCTGGACTTTTTAGTGCTCGCGTTGCGAGTCCTTAAAGAATTTCTCCATGAGCCCTAAAAACTATGTGTGTCCTAAAAGTTTGAATTTTTTTTTAACAAACACCTCCTAGACTTTTTATGCCACACATTGCGAGTCGTTAAAGAATATTTTTAGGACACGCAGTGCAAGCCATAAAAACTTATGTGTGTTCTAAAAGTTTGAATTTAAAAAAATACAAATTCCCTCCAATCCCTAAAATCAATCAATAATATAAAAAAAAATACAAAATTCACTCAAATCACTATCTCTCTCTCCCGAAGCTCCCCTTCTCTCTCTAGTTCGTCTCTGCCAAGGCCAAACGGTCACCTTGTCGTCGCTACCCATCGCCACGCATCGCCCCACTCGAACGGCCACCCCCCGAAACCCCCAACCCCCAAAGCTCAGCCCCTCACGCGTGGCCTAAGGCCCTCAAAGGGCCTGTCGAAGTTTTAGCGATTTTGGGTTTTCCCAAATTTTTAACCACCTCGAACCACCACGAGATGAACCACCACCACCACCACCATATTCCTTCCATGTTGGGCTTAAAAACCCAATAAAGAATCAGACCCAATGGCCATCGTGGAGTGGTGGCGCTGCCACTTACTCTGGCCATTCTTTTAGGGCTCGCGTAAATTCTTTTAGGGTCCACAATGCGAGCCCTAAAAACATTCTTTTAGGACTCGCAATGTGAGTCCTAAAAATCTCAGTTTTTAAGGCTATCAAATAGAGGACTAGTGCCCTGCGAGTCCTAAAAACTTTTGTGAGCCCTAAAAAGCCTATTTTGTAGTAGTGTGTTGGGAGTTTTACGATATGAATATGTTCTTAGTGTTTCCTTGAATATTGTTGTATTTGTTTGTAATTCCTTACTGGGCTTTTAGCTCACCCCCTTACATTCCCTTTTAGGTAATAAATAGGGTTTCTCTTTGGCATGTGTTGTGATGTGAGGAGTTCCGACATCTGGGTGTGTATGGCGTGGGGGTATCCTATGAGCAAATAAACGATCAACATAAGCGTCAAGTTTTAAAGAGTCATGTTATGGAGTTTAGTTTTAAACCTATCAGTGGGACTTAAATTTTATTTTTCTTTAAACGATGCATAAGAACACTTATTTTATTTTTAAACTATTGTTCCCAACTTGCATGTTTTATCAAGGCCCCCACTGAATTTCATATGTTGAATGGTATTTTTCTAATTATTTATGAGATGAGAGACGTTTTACAAAGTAATAGAATAGGGCGCTTTACATAGATATTACCTAAATCAATTCTTATCATCACTATGATTGTATTATTATATTACTATTATTATTATTATTATGATTAATAAGGTACTATATAATCTCTCTCTATGTATTTTATGTGATAATAACAAATAAGAGAGCGGTAATTCAGAAAAAAGTTTAAGAAATTATTAGACAAGAAATTGTCATCTTCTTCTATTATTCTAATCTTTCTCAAGCCATAATCCAAGTTCTCTCATGTGTTGAGATAAACTTGTGATTTCTAAATTACAAACCCTTGTTCTATATGTGCCCACACACATCTTGAGGTGTAGAGATCGTGGTTTGAGTACTTAAAGTGTTGGATAGGAAGATCGTTATATATACGAAAAAGACTCAAGGCCACTTAATAGGCTTCAATAGGTAAATATTTATGTTCTTGAATATTTGTATACACGTGCATATGATATATACAAATATGTGTATATTTATATGTATGTTGCATGATTAATGATATTGAATATTGTTGACAGTGAGAACTCGTCAACCAATTAAGGTCAGAAAATTCAAAGACTTAACCATGAAGTTATAAACAAAGGAAAACTTATGGAGACTCAGAGAACAACTGTAGGAGAGTAATGAAAGAAAACATGTATATTGCTCTTTGAATAGTCTAGAACTACAAGAATTTCTCAACCCCTTAGTTTGACGGGTGGAGGTCTATTTATAGCTTGGCTCTAATGGCCTCAGATACAAGGTGGTCCCAGGGGACAAGAAGGTAATTGGGTACACTGTCATGGTAGTGGCACAGGCCGTGGGGGAGCAGAAGGTTGTGGTGTCGATCTTGATAGATGGTCAAAGGCATGCAAGACATGCCACCATGTCTCATACTAATTCGTACCACCACTACTTTTCGGATATAGATGTTAGAGTCACGCCTTTCTCTTCCTCAGGGTTATACATCTCGTACCCGTATGCGTGTGTCGTACCTGATGATCCTTCCTACATTTCCAAGACACATCTTTTCTCCAAGCTCCATTGTATTTTGCTAAGTGTGGGAAAGCTTGCAAGTCATCATGAGTAACATACTTAGTCACCTTCACCAATTCTTGCTTGATACCAAATGATGGTTGGGCCCTTACTAGTTCTCCTCACATGTATACTCGAGAAGCTTTAGACTTTACATTTTATGAGAAGTCGCAGTGAAGATGTGCTTCGCTGGCAGCACCTACTCTAGGGGGATAAGTAGGGCTTCTTAGGCGAGGCATGGGTCGTATATGATGAGGCAAGGCGCCTTTCACGGGTCTTCATTCTAGCAAGATGTGGGGTCTCGCATGGAACCTTGAGCGCAAGGCACGACGTCACGCATGTCGAGGCTTATGGGCCTATGCTAAGGCATGCCTTTGGCTATGGATGCTTGGAAAATGGCATATGGCCTTATGTGTGAGCGACATTACGACAGACAGGCGAGATGGGCCTCGCTAGGCAAGGCCCTTGTGTATAGGCAGATGGGTAAGGAAGGTGCGTGAGGCACCTCCAGAGTGGCCAAGGCATGATGGCTTCGCGAGGCACCTATGAGGTGCGAGGTGTCGTCGTGTTGCCGAGTGGGGCGTGAGATGCTACTGTATGGCCGAGGCAGTGTCTGTGAGACCCTGGTGCAAGATGTGGGGGTGTGCGGGTGAGATGGTGTCCGCAATAGCCTGGTGCGAGACGTAGGGGCATGTGGGATAGACGGTGTCCGTGAGGCCCTGGCGCGAGACGCAGGGGCGTGTGGGCAAGACGGTGTCTGCGAGACCCTAGCGCAAGATGCTGGGGGATGAGGGTTATTTCCATCCCATGCCTATACTCTGAGGGCCATGAGGTGGAGGTCTCGTTCAAGCAGAATTTTGGTATCCACACTTGCCCCCCAGTCTATGGGAGGGCCTTTAGGTCCTCCGGTAGACTTTTCGGAATGGTGCCTTCGAGCCCCTTTTGGTGTTAGTGTGTTTCTTTGCCTTGGTGGTGTGAAGTAACACACTTTGGGATGGTGATCCTCATGATTCCTTGAGGATAAATGTGAACCTATCATTTGGCTTCGCAGATCCCAATGCGGGTATTTGACTTCATTCTTGACCATAGATCAAATATTGAATTCAATGGTTAGGATGAGTTTGAGTCTCCTATAAATAAGTCTTCTTCTCAAGGATAATTTCTACACTTACTCCTCTTAGCTTGGTGGTGCTTTTGTCTTCAAAGCTTTCAAGAAGTGAGTGGTTCCATCCCACACAAGGGCACTTTGTCTTTCTCTTCATTTATATATATATAAATAAATATCTGTATATGTGCTAGGAGATTAAAACATCTATCTCATTTCTTTTTGTAGGCGTGTACTTTCAATCCCTGGAATTTCTGCAGCTGCGACGGTGCGCGACTTTACCCATTCAAAGTACGCCTTTACCCTTTCTTGTGCTTAATGGATCTAAATTAGCGTTACTTGGGAAGGACTTTCTTGGTCGGAGCTCCTCGTGAGCTAATTTATATATATGCACCCGTTTGCACATATACCCTCCTGTGTTTTGTAGTACACTTTCCACATACACTTGCACCCATATCACCAACGAGACGTAGCTTTATGAGATGTGAGGGGTCATTTAGCGTTCCTCCGGGGGTCAAGTTTGTAGACTTGTCCTCAGACTTAGGGTCCCCCGAAAATGACCCTTACCAAAACTACAACACCTTGAGGAGGGCCCATATATGTCACCTTGATGTGAGGGGTCGTTTAGCGTTCCTCTGGGGGTCAAGTTTGTAGACTTGTCCTCAGACTTAGGGTCCCCCGAAAATGACCCTTACCAAAACTACAACACCTTGAGGAGGGCCCATACATGTCACCTTGTATGCATGGTCGAGCTTAGGCATAAAATCAAGGTGGTGGAGAGTGAGATAGATTTTGCATTGAGGGTGATGGAGTCCCTTTCTCCTTTGATCTTAATGATCAAATTGCAAGCCTTAGAGTGAACCTCCTTGAACTACAAATGGAGTTAGAGTTCATGGATGGAAACCTCCCTTTGGAACCCTCAGCCCCGTGTTCTCCCTATAGTAGCCCCAAGGTCACCCCTAGTTCCCCTCAACCCTTGTCCTTAATCCACTTGTGTTTGATGCTTCCACACCCAATGTCGTGGTGGAAAACTCATGCAATAAGAAGAAAATGGAGGGTAAAGTGCTCTGTTTTAACCTCACCTTTTTCCTTTGGTTTTGCAGACATGTCAAAGAGAATGAGACGGTAGGTCACTCCCGAGAAGCCGGACTCCGGTCCTTTATTGGCATCCAGCATCATTTCCCACGTGTCTGAAAACAGGCTGCCAGAGTTGTCATAGAAATACCACATTAGCAAAGAGTACAAGTTGTATGTACCCTCCAACAATTGTCAGGCTGATCATCCCCCCAGGGCTATGTCTCTATGAGCGAACATATTTTGAAGGCAGGTGGGACCATTCCCTTACACCTGTTCTTCATCATGGTCCTAAATCACTTCGACCTTGCTCTGCTTCAGCTGGCACCCAACAGCTGGTTGACCTTAAGCTGTCTGTATATGGAATTCATGAAGCTTAACGGTCACGCTCCCACGGCCCAGGAGGTGAATTTTATGTACAATCTCATGCCCACTCCAAAATCTAAGGGCTTATACTTTTTACAGAAAGCCAACTCTCAGGTCTCCTTGATAGAGGGTTCTGTTTCTAACCCGGGTTCTTGGAAGCAGGACTTTTTCTTTGTGAATGGTCCCCTTTCCGTCCAAAAACATTTTCACTCATCTCCAAGTAAGTACTTCAAGTCTTTCTTTTATATTGAGTTTGCTATTATGGAACTTATACTTATATTGATAACTGAGTTGATTGTTCAGAGAGATTCAGTATCCCCGATGTTCTTGAGTCGAAGGTGATGCTGGTAGATGTCTTCCTTGACACAGACCCTGCAATGAAAATGGCTGCCCATCTCTTTATTGTGGCCAACCTCAATCACTATGGTCTATCCAGGGTTTCGGAGCCCGACCTACTATGGCACATTTCTGAGCGAAAGAAGAAGGAAACTCCGAGAGAACCTCACTTAGACAAGGGTGATGTCGAATGGGTGCCTAAGGAGGTTTCCTCTTAATCTAAACATCTAGCTTGGTTATCTCCATCCTCAAGGGGGTGCCCCTCTTCTGCTCCTATGGACCGCAACACGACTTCTCACTCCTGTGGTCCACAGACCATGCAAGGGCAATTCGTTCTTCCTTTCTCCGATGAATTTGATAATCTTCCTTACGCTCCTGCTAGTCATGGCCAATCGAGGTACCCTTTTTCTAATGTTCCTGCGCCTCCTCCTCGCTCAGTGCGTGGGTCATCTGTCCCTAATCACTCGGGCGCTACTGATTTGGAGGGGACGTCCAGGGTGGGACTCACGTCAGCCCCTTATGTGCAAAGGCATGCCCGAGTTATCGAGGGTTTCCCTAAGACTGAGTGCAAAGGTCTCAGGAATTTTACCATAGTGGTGCCTGGGGAGACCCTTCTGTTTTTATGCGTCTTACATCGGTCTTTTTTGTGCTTTGGTGGCTCAATGCTTTGTAGACTCGGGACAGGGCCTATCTTCATCCGACGCTGAAAGGGATCGTCTAGCGATCAGAGTTCATGAGCTTGAGAGACAGCTTGTCTATGTTAACCTCAAGCTAGAGAAAGCCCTGGCGAAAGACTCTTCGTCGTCCAAAAAGAAGAAGAGAGCAGAAGCTAAGGCTGAGGTGTTGCGGGAGAGGGTCACTCTCCTAGAGGTTGATTTGGCAGAGGTTGAGTATAAGTCCGTAGACCATAACCTTTATGGAATATGGAGGCAAAATCCTAGTTTCGACTTCTCCTCCTTTGGTGACCATGCTGTTGCCAAGGTGGTCGAGTGGAATGCTTGTGGCGGGAGGCATTGAGATTTCGTTTCTATAGTTTTTATCTTTCTCTTCGATTTGGTTGTATCCTTATTCGAATATTATTATACTGGAGAGGTTTCTCCTAGTTTTTTTTTCCTTAAGGAACTTTTTTATGTCGTGTTGTGGTTGATGCCGACTTTATCCTACAACATTATCACGACTTTCTTCTTTTATATATATATGTGATCATTTGTTTTTGTTTCTTTATGCTTAAGGTCATTTTGAGCCCACTCATGTATACAGGAGCCAAAGGGGTTCGATAGGTCTTTTTTTTTCTTCTAATAACTCGTTGATACTTTATTTGGACTGATAGTGATGGTCTCTATGGTGCACCTTGATTGTATTTGTAAGTTATGTTGACCCTTTGGGTTCTAGCCATCCTTTTATATATTTTTGGACGCGCTTGTTATTTCTTGCAAGAAGCATCCTTCTCGTGATTATGCATAGTACTATTTTTACAAGGGTGTCTTTTAGGACCCTTTTTGGCTAGACGACTTGGTGGTCGCTCTAGGCTTATTGGTGGATGCTCTTCTTGAGGCCTTTCCTCTCGTTGAGGTATTAGCCTTCATCAGGAGGCTCTTCCTGTAGTACCTTTTGACCCTCGTGATGTTCATAAAGGTAGTTAATCCTTGTGAACTCAAGAGGTGCCTTGCAAGGTTTTCTTCCTTATTTCCTTTTTTTCATAAGGGTCTCTTTTAGGACCCTTTTTGGCTGTATACTCTGCCCCCTAAGTGGTTGGCGAGATTTATCTCCTCGGGCACTTTGATCATTTTGCTCATACACTTTGATAATTCCAATTGGTGATAAGTACACGAGAGTTAGATATGTGCTCACATAAATGAGGAGTGTGACGTGCCAATAAGAAACATATTCATTAAAAATGAGTAGAGTACATAGGTATTTATGGCAACATTGTTCTTACTATATATCAGGGCATCTAGGTGACCCCTCTAATTCATAGTTACTTTTAAGGGGAGGACTCACAACTATGTTGGGGGGCTAAATATGGTAACCCTTTTTATTTATCGTACTAAAAGTGGAGCTTTACTCGATGTTCCCTCTTAGGCACATATGCATAACCATCGATTCCGATCTCCTCAGTAACTTTGGGGTTGAACTCACGCGTGTTTGTGCTCCCATGCACTACCATCGCCATAGGTTCTTACAGTTTCATGACTGTGTGGAGGGACGTGTTATAACATTCTCTTGCTTCTTTATGTTCCCCTTTCACGCTCACCACCCCCAAGGAGTTGGGAATTTTATGGCCAAGTGGTATACCGAGGTTATCGCCTTCAATTCTCTCAGGGAGGGTCTCCCTAATACCGCGTTGAAGGCCGAGGAATAACTTACTACGACAAAGTTTGTCATTACAGTGATCTGTCTGGGAACCTCTCTCATGGTGAGGGCTAACTTGATTGTGCCCAGGGGCTGTATCGAGTCTCATGTAAACCCATACAGGGAGTTGTTGCAGGGCTTTAGGTTCTTGATGCCCAATTCCATCTTCTCTAAGGTCGAGCGATATAGGATGTCTATGAAGCTCCCATTATCTACCAGAACTCGATGCACCTTTATGCTAGCCAGCTATACATTTAATACCAAGGGGTCATTGTGTGGAAAATGCACACCCTGCACATCTTCTTCGGTGACGGTTATTGAGTAATTTTTCCCTTTAAAGTTTTTTGGTGGTCGTTGTTCTAAGCTTAGCATGTATGGGGGTGGACTTCGTCTAGCTTCATTGACGTATCTATCTTGCCCCTTTCTCAATTCTTTTCCGAATCCTAGTCCTCCGAAGATCATCCTCACCTCTCCTTGCACTTTCCAGGGCTACATCTCGTGCTCGTGGAGAGGGTGGTCTATCATCTGGTCTTTCATTTTCTCTTCGAACGTGTCTACCCATGTTCCCCCTGCATATGAGTTCTTATATTTCCATCTTTAAATGAGTGCATTCCGTCGTGGTGTGGCCAATGTCTTTATGATACTGACAGTACTTTCTGGGATCTCTCTTTGACCGATCTCTCTTCATTGGTGCGGGTATCCTGAAGGGGACCTGATTCTCATTCTCAATGAAGATATGGTTCCTAGTATGTGTTAGGTCAGTGTAGAAGGTGTGAATATTTGCCTAGGATTACCTCCGTGTTTGTGCTTCCTCTGGTGATCATCTCATGCACCTTTGTACACTCTTTTCTTTTTTGCATCATTCGAACCTTCAAGGGTTGAGGGCTTGACAAGTGATGCCTTCAGGTTCTCATGGTCGTCATTGACACGAATGTACTTTTGTGCCCATTGCGTCACAGATGTGATAAAGGAAACACCACTAAAAGTTGGAGATGTCCAAATTATAAATGAATTTCTAGAAGTATTTCCTAATGACTTACCAAGGTTGCCGCCAACTCGGGAAATTAACTTCACAATCGAACTAGTACCGGGCACCGAGCCCATCTCCAAGGAACTGTACCAGATGGCACCTACCGAACTCAAGGAGTTAAAGACATAGTTACAAGAACTCTTAGACTTGGGTTTCATTAGACCAAGCTATTCGCCATGGGGAGCACCGGTTATATTTGTGAAGAAGAAGGACAAAAGCATGTGGATGTGTATAATTACTACAAGCTGAATAAGGTAATGATTAAGAACGAGTACCCGCTACCTCGAATTAACGACTTGTTTGATCAACTCCAAGGAGCAACCGTGTTTTCAAAGATCGATCTACGGTCCGGGTATCATCAGCTCAAGGTACAGGAAGAGATATTCCTAAGACAGCTTTTAGAACTCGTTATGGACATTACGAGTTTCTAGTTATGTCTTTCGGTCTTACCAATGCTCCAGCTGCATTCATGGATTTAATGAATAGGGTCTTCAAGGATTACTTGGACAAATTGGTCGTAGAATTCATCGATGATATTCTGGTATACTCGAAAGAAGAAATCGAGCACGAGGAACATTTAAGGTTGACCTTGTTACGACTGAAGGAGCATTAACTTTATGCTAAGTTTAAAAAGTACGAATTTTGGCTTTCGCAAGTAGCGTTCCTCGGCCACATAGTATCCAAGGAAGGAGTTGTTGTAGACCCATCTAAGGTAGAGGCCGGGAAGGATTGGCCAAGACCAAAGAATGCATCTGAGGTAAGAAGTTGTCTGGGATTAGCAGGTTATTATCGGAGGTTTGTAGAGGGCTTTTCTAAGATAGCCACTCCGCTCACCAACCTGACCTGGAAGCAGCTAAGGTTCAACTGGATGGATAAGTGTGAAGAAAGCTTCCAGTTGCTTAAGGATAAGCTATGCTCAGCACCAGTACTTTGTGTACCGACACCCAACGACAAGTTTGTAGTCTACTGTGATACATCAAAGCAAAAATTGGGGTGTGTACTGATGTAGAATGACAAGGTGATAGCCTATGCCTCAATTCAGTTGAAGGAGTACGAGCAACACTATCCAACACATGATATAGAGTTGGCAGCAGTGGTCTTTGCTTTAAAAATCTGACGCCATTATCTTTATGGAGAACGGTGTGAGGTTTATACGGACCACAAAAGCTGGAATAGAAAGGCGCTACAACAGGAGCTGACCAATGCCGGAATAGAAGTAGTCATTGGTAAACTGGCTAACTTGTCCATCCATTCAAGTCTGTTAGAAGATATACGGATCGAGCAAGGGCATGATGACACATTAGTAGCACATATCGATGTCGTTAAAGAAGGCAAGGCCACGGATTTCTCGATATCAGAATAGGGGTTCTTAAGATATAAGGATCGGGTATGTGTGTCGAATGATCAAGGGATTAAGATGAATATTTTAGAAGAAGCGCACAATACCCCATACTCAGTTCGCCCAAGGTCGACCAAGATGACTCACGACCTTAAGGCATTATATTGGTGGCCGAGAATGAAGAAAGATATAGTGAAGTATGTGTCTAAATGCTTAGTATGCCAGCAAGTGAAAGCAGAACATCAGCGGCCTGCAAGCTTATTGCAACCACTCAGTATTCCAGAATGGAAATGGTACGATATAGCCATGGATTTTGGCTTGGGTAGTAGTTGATAGACTAACCAATCAGCTCATTTCCTGCCTGTTAAGACTACGTATACAGCAGATCAGTATGCAGACATTTATGTTCTTAAAATAGTAAGATTGCATGGAATCCCTAAGACCATAGTGTCTGATAGAGGATCGGTGTTTACATCGAGATTTTGGGGAAGCTTTTAGTAAGCCATGGGTACCAAGATAAGTCTTAGTATGGCATTTCATCCTTAGACCGATGGTCAGTCCGAGCGTACCATACTGATTTTAGAAGATATGTTGCGCGCTTGTGTACTTGATTTCGGAGGATCATGGAGTAAGTATTTGCCGCTGATAGAATTCTCCTACAACAATAGCTTCCAATCAATAATCGAGATGGCACCCTACGAGCTACTTTATGTAAGAAGGTGTCGATCACCGTTACATTGGGATGAGGTAGGAGAAAGGCAACTTCTTGGACCCGAAGCTGTTAGAGAAGCTCAGGATGCAGTAGTGCTGATTAGAAAGCGTATGCTCGCTGCTCAGAGTCGTCATAAAAGTTATGCGGATGCCAAGCGATGTGATGTGGAATTCAAAGTCAGAGATCAAGTTTTCTCGAAGATATCTCCTATGATAGGTGTGAAGCAGTTTGTGAACAAAGGCAAGCTTAGTCCCCAGTTTATAGGTCCTTTTGAGATATTGGACAAAGTGAGAGCAGTTACATATAGATTAGCCCTACCGCCAGCTCTAGCAGATAGCCACAATGTGTTCCACATCTCGATGCTGTGTAGATATGTGTTAGACCTATCTCACGTCCTCAAGTATGATACAATAGCACTTCAGAAAGACTTGAGTTACGAGGAACGACCGGTTAGCATCCTAGATAGAGGGATGAAAGAATTACGGTCCAAGAGTATTCCGATAGTCAAGGTCCTATGGAGTAATAGTTCTGAATAAGAGGCAACGTGGGAGTTGGAGGAGGACATGTTAGCTCGGTATCCGAAATTGGTTGGTAAGTAAATTTCAGGGACGAAATTCTAATAGTAGTAGTAGTGGTAGTGGTAGTGGTAGTGGTAGTGGTAGTAGTGTTGGTAGTAGTAGTAGCAGCAGCACCAGCAACAGTAGCAACAGTAGTAGTAGTTATTAGTATGATAGTTACCATGGATTTTGGTTCAAGTTGGGACTTAGTTGGAAACTCATGGCAATAGTTATGGATTTTATAAGTTTAACCTATATTTTAAGAATATTAATTATAACATAAGGTTTGATTAATATTGCTAGTCCTAGATATATGATTTATTATAACCTAAGGTTTAGATAGAACCAATAAGAGCATGACACTTGTCATAATCATGATTATTAAGGAATTAAGTATTTTGATGAATAGTTTTAATAAAAGAAAGATCTAGAAGCTTTAGAACATTCCAGAAACTGTTAGGATCGTATTAGGACTCAGTCAAAGTTGTTATCCAATTTAATTTATGTTAAAAAGTGCAATTACGTGTTTAATCTATTCACGTATCGCGATATATTGCAGCATAGGGGCCGATATATCGCCAAACGGAAGATACGGAAAACACGACGACTTTGCACGAACGATCGAACGAGCCTCGGGAATACTGGGGCAGGCAATATATCACCTAGGGTGGGTGATATATCAGTTCCATGGGTATATTTTTTAAATTTTGACTTGAATTTTAAAAATACCCTTAACCACTTAGACCTGCCTTTGAACGATTTTGACCAAATTCTGGGCGTCAATTGAACGAAAATTCAAATATTTTTCATTTTATAATCATTTTTTTATTCAAATTAAAGGAGGTTAGTTTCATTCCTTGAACTCTATAAATAGGACCTAGTGCTCATCCATTTCCTTCATTCTTCAAGCATTTGCTCAGAGCCTCCAAAGTGCTAGTGTTACTATAGAGAGATACACTTGGGTTTTGGGTTAAAGCTTTATCATTCTAAGCTTTTATAAACACTTGGGAAGTGAGAAATAGTGTGATTTCAGTATTGGGGTTTAGACCAATTCATAAGGTCATTCAAGGTATTCCTATCCCTTAAGTTCAGTTCTATATAATTCTTTAGTTTTCTTTAGTTTTTTTTGTTCAAATCCTAACTCTTGTTATTGATTCTTGATTAGGTGTTTAAGTTCTTGAAACTTAAGGTCTTTCTTGGTAAGTTTCTTCTTGATGGTTTAGTTCCCATATTCATTTTTATTCTTAAAGATTCTCACCCTTTTCTATTGTTGGTTTATAGGAGTTTCTAAATCTTGTTCTTGTTTCCAAATATCCTGACTTTTGGTAAGGAAAATAGGATAGACTTTATGTGCTTTTATGATATGTTATATTTATGTTATGTTATGTTTATGTTATGTCAAGCTTATGTTATGATATGTATATGTATAGTATGTTTTATAGTCCTTGGTCATATGACTTGTCTAGCTAGCAAGCCCCAATAATTTACGGTCATATGACTTGCTTAGATAGCAAGCCCCACAAAATTTATGGGCATATGACTTTCTTAGTTAACAAGCCCCAAGAAGTATGATGGCCATTATAGTCCTATATGATATATGTTTTATTAGTCATATGTTTATAACCTTATGTTTATGATCTATGATTGTTAGTAGATTTTTCCTTGCTGAACATTAGGCTCACTCCTTTATTTTTTGTGTGATGTAGGAAAGTGAATATGGAGGCAGAAGGATTCTTGGTAGCTTGGCTTGTGTGTTAAGGATGATTGGACTGAGTGGACTGCGTGCTGATCGAGGATGACGTTTATTTAGTCTTTTGAATTATGTTTCTTTTGTAATTTTGCATTTAGATTTTGGACAATTGATTTGAAGTTATGTTTTGCAAACAATGGGTACCCATGCCATATTATGTTTTAAACTTATAATTTTATGTTATTGATACAATATTTATTTTGGAGTTTTAATAAAGTTATGATTATTTCTTATGTTTCCTTCAAAATTAGTGCTCAAGTCTAGTAGTTTTTAATGGTCTAAGGTTTTAGAAATAGTTGGGTCATTACAATAAACTTGGGGGGCAAATGTTATCCCTCAAAAATTCAGAGATAACCTGACGAATAAGAAACCAGCACGTGGCCTCACAAATCAGAGAAAAATGCAGAATTATTGAAAAAAGACTGATGAGTAAAAAAGATAGGTCCAGGACCTATAGAAAGTCAACCAGGCCTAAACCCCCTAGGGGTGGTCGGCCTGGCCAAGAACCCCTCGGGGTGGTCGCCCCACCCTATTCTCCATAGGTGGTCGGCCTACACTCCCAAAGACACTACACTAGGTAAAATTCACACTCGTTCAAACTAAGATCAATAGGCCTAGCACCCAGAGGACCAACCGGTCTAGCACCCAAGCTCTAAAGGGTCATCGAGCCTAGCACCTAAGTCTCGTAGACCAATCAAGACTTATCGTTTTCTCGAAGGTCTCAATCGTGCATTATAAACCACGATCCAGAGAAGACAATGGGAAGACCCACGATCTCATAATCATGGGAAGGTGGACACGTATCTCCACTCCCAGTGATCGTGTACAAAACTACGATCCCACTCTTACTGATCATATGGGTACTATAAATAAGGGGCTCTTTTTCAGGAAGTTTTGGGATCGATCTTTTTGACGAGTGAACTCTTCAGTTCATATTTGTAATTGTTAATTGAGTGATTCAATACTAAAGACTAAGTGGATTAGGTTATTACTATTCATCATAATTGGGCTGAACCACTATAAATTCCTGTGTGTTTGTTTTAGATATTTGTACTCTGTCATATTTTGAATTCATTCCGTTCAAAAGGTGTTGTATATTGTTCATACGACCGTTGGCCAATTTCACAGGTCAACAGTGTATTTAGGCAGTGACCTAAAATCCCAAAGGATGAACTAAATTTAAACCAGATAGAAATCTTCAAATATTGATATCATGATCAAGTTCCATAACTGTGGTGGAAACACATTAATTTGGAAATGTATTAGACATTTTAGAATTGTATGTTTCACTATAGAAGCCGAAATGTAACAGCAACGAGCTGTTAAATAGGCGATTTTATTTAGTTAAGTTCTTTACCATTCTGGAAAAGGGTTTCAGACTTGAATAACCTACTAGTATCTCATTGCAAAAGCAATGATGATATAGCTATTCTAGAAGAACTAGAAATCATGAAAGGGAAAAGCAAATGAAATGAAGTACCATATAATTCAAGACAATTTTACATAATTGATGTAATGATCTTAAAGATAGTTTCAAAACAGTTTCTAACAAAACTATTTACAAAGACTTTGTTAAACAAATTCGTTTAGGACAATGTGATTGACACATGGAGAGAGATGCCTCAATTTTCTTTAGGGCAAGTGGGAGATAGTTGGGAATAGTGCCCTTACAAAAATTGTAGTTGACAAATGTTTTAAATGAAATAAAGAAATCAATTGAATTATTATATATATAGACTATGTCTGATATTATGTTGATAATATTAATTAAATATCATAAAATTTCAAAGTTTATCTATGTGGTCTTAATCTTATATTTGTATGAGAGGATCGAGATTAAGATAATAAACTTGAAACAATTTGTAGTAAAATAAAGTTATTGAATCTTTAGATTAATTATTTCTGTGGATACCAAAAATCCACACTAAAAGAAAAAAATACATGATCCCGTATTGAAATGAGTAAGGGTCTGCGAATGTGAAAGAATTGACCCAACGAGCAACACAAGTTAAGTTATAGAGTTTGGGCTAGCCTAGAGCCTAAGGCCTAAATGCTCATATGAGGATGGGCCACATTGCACAAAATAACCTCTATAGAAGCCAAAAGAAAACGTAACACACTCCCAAGGTAGTCCCAAGAGACGACGGATCAAATGATGGAATCTTCGATCCTCACAATAGTGGCTACATCCTAGACATGCCCATCTCGCACATATGTACCATGCTCCACCACGCCTCGCGAGGCCACCCACGCACCTATGGGTCTCGCCCAAGCGCCATCTTGAGCAGATGCTCCAGCAGCGTCTCGTGCGGGTGCTCCAACAGCGTCGCCCAGGCAGCGTCTCGCGCAGGTGATCCAGCAGCCTCGCCCAGGCAACGTCTCGGGCAGGTGCTCCAGCAGCCTCGCCCAGGCAGCGTCTCGCACAGGTGCTCCAGCAGCCTCGCCCAGGCAGCGTCTCGCGCAGGTGCTCCAGCAGCCTCGCCCAGGCAGCGTCTCGCGCAGGTGCTCCAGCAGCCTCGCCCAGGCAGCGTCTCGCGCAGGTGCTCCAGCAGCCTCGCCCAGGCAGCATCTCGCGCAAGTGCACCAGTGGCATCGCCCATGAGCCTCGTGCCAAGTGAGGTGCACCCCACCTCATCCATATGCCACGCACGACCATGGTCTCGCACCACCATGGTCCCGCGACCCCCCAATGTGCCTCGCACCACCATGGTCTCGCGCCTCGCGTACTCGTATGGGGTCTTAGACCTCTAGAAGGAGCGTACGAGGAGCAATAGGAGAGACCCAAGAACTATTTCGTATCATGGCAATAGTTGTGTAGATGAATGAGTATATCATTCATGTTAACACACAAGCTTTCCTACACTTAGTATAATGTGGGATAGCTTTCAGCAGATACATGCCTTCGAGATGCGAAAATAACCATCAGGTACAAAGCACCCGTACGTGTACGGGTGCAGGACGTACAACCATGAGGAGGACAAAAGCGTGACCCTGACATCTGTATAACACAAGTAGTGGAGGTACGGATTTGAATAGAGAGTGGAAGCACTATATGCATGCCTCTAACTATGTACCAGGTCGATACCATGACCTTCTGCTCCACCACGACCTATGCCACTACCCTGACAATGTACCTATGTACAATCTTGTCCCTTGGGACCACAATGTATGAGGAGACATTAGAGCTACAATATAAATAGATCATCACCCTTCCAGAAAAGGGGTTGGAAAATTCATTGTACACTCAGGCTATTATGCAATATACAAGGGCTTACTCCATTGTTGATCTGTGTTGATCCTTTCATAAGTTCATCCTAGGTTCTTATCTAAATATCTCCATACTTACCTTTGAGTTTTCTGATCTGATTTCATTGACGAGATTTCACCGTCAACAACTGCTAGTAGAGTTCGCTAGTATTATGAATACACGTGACCAAGATTTGGGTCACTAGTGTAGTATGACACTTTAGTGAAGGTTCTTTATATATAGTGATATATCGAACTGGACCAGATGTGGTTTGTTAATACTTGTTTAAACACTATTGAATACTATTAATCAAACACATCATATGATGATCATATACACGATGATCTTAATCCTTAGGTTACTATGAACTCCTATATATGTAATTTGATCCTTTGATTCATGCATTAAGGTTTGTCAGACTGATCAGGCTAAAAATAATTATTTTGGGGATTCAATGATATATATGACTGGGGACATAGTTTAATCGATATGGAATCTATACCTTCTAATAAATTGACTAATTGATCCCTATTGGGTTATCTTTTGGAACTGAAAAGGTTATGAGCGCTTACATCGCAAACTTGTTGTGACACAACCTTCACTAGTAAAGTCAATGGTACACTAGGAGCAAGATATAGTTAAAAGGGTAAAACAATAATTTTATTCCCTTATAATTATGAACCATTAATAGAGGATTAACATTGTATGTAATGATTATATCAATTGACACTTTAATCTTTAGTAAAGTACTTTGAAAATATATGTCTATAATTGTCAAGATTTCAATCTCTTGTTTATAGTGTAGTAATCATGAGATTAATGAATATGATTATTAAATCAAGGAGCTTTGATTAATAATCTAATATTTATTGGAGCTTGATATTATAGGTCCATAGGTCCCTAGGGTGACTCTATCAACACTATATAAGGTAAGAGTTGCTACAAGGGTAAAACTATAATTTGGAAATTTGAGAAGAATTTTATTCTTTGGGGCAAATATATTATTATATGATAATTGAGGTTGAGTAATTAATTTGGAATTAATTATTAAATTTTCGAAAATATATTTATTTATTTAAATATAGAATTTTGAAATACATATATATAAATAAATAAATAAAATTTTGAAATTAATTATTTTATTTGAGTGGGAGAAAATAAAAATGGTAAGTCAAAATAGTTTTGATTTATTGATTTTTAAAAGATGATGATAATGATGATCATCAATTTGAATTTTGGATTTTGAATTTAAAATTTAAATTTTGAAATATGGTTGTGATCTTTTCCTTAAAAAGACGATACCATATTTTGTAGGAATGATGGATTTTAATTAAATAAATAAATTTAAAAAATGCAATATTCCGTAAGAGGGAATACTGTACTGTGTCATGCATGTAAGAGAGTAAGTGTCAGTATTGTTTTTATTTACTTTATTTAATTAATTAATAATATGGAAAATATTTTTTTCAAATTTGGTAAGATAGATATTACCTAAATCAATTCCTATCATCATTATGATTGTATTATTTTATTACTATTATTATTATGAATAATAAGGTAATATATAATCTCTCTATATTGTGATAATAAAAAATAAGAGAGCGGTAATTCAGAAAAAAGTTTTAGAAATTGTCATTTTCTTCTATTATTCTATCATTTCTCAAGCCATAATCAAAGTTCCCATGTATTGAGATAAAATTATGATTTATAAATTACAAACCCTTGTTCTCTATGTGCCCACACACATCTTGAGGTGTAGAGAACATTCTGGAAGATCGTGGTTTGAGTACTCAAATCATTGGATAGGAAGATCATTATATATACGAAAAGACTCAAAGACACTTGAGAGGCTTCAAGAGGTAAATATTTATGTTCTTGAATATTTATATACATGTGCATATGATATATATAAGTATGTGTATAATTATATATATGTTGCATGATTAATGATATTGCATATTAATGGTTTCTGTCTGGATGTTTTCTTGAACATATAAACTTTTTATATGAGAGATAGAAATTTTTTATTATTTATAAACTGGGCCCACCAAGCCAACTCGATGCGCACTCTGATTGTTTTTTCAACAATGTCACAAAGTGTGATTTGAATGCTACTACCCCAAAACGTGTTCTTACAACAGGGGTCGAAATTGGACGAATTATGGCCACTCATGTCAGCCACCATGAAGGTGATATTACATTGCGTGCGTGATTATTACAGGCAAGATTTTTAACATGATATTACATTGCGTGCGTGATATTTCATATGTTTATTTAAAAACATCACTTGGACTCAATCTAAAGGCTATTTGTGAATGGATACAGACAACCAAATGCAAGTGATATTGATGGGGTATATTGCATAAACCACGTTCTATATGCATTTGACCTCCGTTCTTGAATGACTCATCAAATATGTCTGTCGCATTACATTTCTAAGGTGAAGTGTATTCACTATGATGGGAACACTATTGTAGTACGATATGAAACTGCTGTGAGTTCAACCACTGGAAATGGAGTCCAACTGAAGGAGGATCATGTACTCATTATCCCCATGAGAACATTTACACCAATGAAATATTATAAATTTCCAGTCCAAAGAAATAGTTTCTACAACACAAGAATTTCAAGTGTTCGGTTTAGCAACGATAAGGTTATCGGGGTAAATGAGATTGGACTCTATGTCCTACATGAGGATACAATCTACACTCAACACTTGGATGAAAAAGGGACTGTCACTAGCAAGAAAGTGAGCAAATGCATGATATTTGAGGGTGAAGTCCTCTCCTCACCGACCATATCATCCAATAATGCTTTCATTGTCCTAATGTAAACCAACACCTGACCTTTTTGGTACCACATCTAGATTTACACGATATTGCCAATGAATTCCGTCTTATATTTTTTATCTCTTCGTCCAACGACTACTTATATTATATCATTAATTCTGATCTTTTCCTAATTCAATCCAGGAACCTATTGTGAAGTTTTTTGTGTGATTCAAATGTAAATATGAAAGAACAATGACATTATGCTTGTTACTATTTAAAATGAATTAAAGATTTCTCATTAACATATTCATAAAACAATTCAATTACACTTAACTAATCAATTTTTAAAAATAAAATGTTATTACAAGCATATATCAAATGCAATCAATGTGTAGGTCTAAAACCCTAGATTTTAAGAAAATCAATAACTCTCACAAATTACTTGGAATTACAATAGAATACAAAAAAAAATTAAATCCAAATTGTTATATCACAAAACCACATTATATCTCTTTGTCATAATTGTGATAATTTTTTTTATTTTATGTGTATTACGTGTTCAATGTGGATTACTCTCTACGTAGCCTGAGCTTGTATTATATGCATGACATGAGGCCTAGGGCACTACCCAACAAACCATCTAATTTGTGAATAAAATATTCAAAACTACCTCCAATTACTCATATACCCTCGAGAATATAAAATTTGTGAATTAAAATAAGGGCAATTTCACTATTTATGCATAATAGTTTGTATAATTACTAAATAATACCAGCACTAATTCGTTTTTCAAATTGGTGCTAAACTTTCACCAAGTACCAAAAATACCCCTCTCATTTTTTCCCACCCAAAATTTTTCCCCCACAATCTCTCTCACTCTCTCTATCTCTCTGTTGCTCTCAATCAACGAAACCCAAACCCAAACCGAAGACAAACCCCAAAAAGCAAAACCCTGAATCGATCTCACCCTTTCTCTTTCTGTTCTCCGAAGTCGGCCACTCAGATCCCATCGAACCCATCAAACCTATCGAACCAATGGTGGCAACAAAGCTCAAAACCCACGACGTTGAACCCATAAATCAAACCCATATTCTCATCAAGGTAAATTCTTGAACCCTCATGATGATTATTGTTTTTTTGATCCCTTTGAATCTGGTGGTGTGGAATGGGTACGGAAGTTTTTAGGTCTGGATTTTTCTGTGGTTTTTTCTGGGTTTGAACCAGTTGCTTGATAGGTTCGATGAAGGTTTAATAGAATCTCGATTGATCTGTGGTAATATATGAAACTATCTCGAGATGCTCCATTATGGTTCCATAGTAGGCTCGATAGGGTAGTTTGAATGGTTCGATGGTGGATCGATGGGAGCTCGATGGATCTTTTGTATTGGATGAAATGGCTCCATAGGTTCGATAATGGTTCGATAGTAGGCTTGATGGATCTGTGGTATTATATTAAAAGGGATCGATAGGTTAGATATTAGACTCAAATGTAGCTCGATGGTTATTTATGTAGACAGATTTTGCTTATCTTGATAGGCTCGACACTGGCTCCATAGTCTCTATAGTTTTATGTTGTTGATATTGCTCAATAGGCTTGATAGGTTCTCGATAGTTACTCAATAGGGTATGTTGCAGCTCGATAAAGCTCAATGACAACTTATTTTTTTGATGAAATTTTTTTGAATTATTCCCCTATTCTAATTTCTTACCAATTTTTTTTCATGTTGCAGATGCCTAAGTTGCTTGTTCCGTTTAGTGATCACTTTCCTGGTCAAGTGACATATCAGAGTAGTAGCACTTTAAATCACATTAAGACTAGGTTTGTGGACCTCAGGCTGATAGAAAGGGCTAATGAATCCCTTTTCAAGCAGTTCTTTTTGGCTTCGAAGTTTAATTTCTCCAGAGTTTTGGTGCATCAACTTCTGTTGAGGAAAATTGCCAGCAACAATGAAGACGAGGTGCATTCTTCTTGGGGCTGAAGTCTTGTAGATTCGGCATGGGAGAGTTTGCCCTGGTGATGGGGTTGAATTTCAGTACCTTCCCATCACTAGAAGAGTTGGAAGAGCGTATTCTCAGCGACCGGTTGATAAAGGAGTATTTCAATGATGCTGAGAAAGTAAAGCTCTCATAGGTGGACCATTCTTTCAAGACTTGTATTGTTGTGGAAGATGTTTACAAGCTTGGTCTATGTTTGTTGGTTGAGGGGGTTTTGAATGCCATAGAGGGAAAGTTGCACATATGGCGAGATATTCTAAAGATGGTTGAGGACGTAGACTACTTCTTCAGCTATCCAT
This sequence comes from Humulus lupulus, assembly GCF_963169125.1. Taxonomy (NCBI): domain Eukaryota; kingdom Viridiplantae; phylum Streptophyta; class Magnoliopsida; order Rosales; family Cannabaceae; genus Humulus; species Humulus lupulus. The sequence goes on from NC_084793.1 coordinate 218,756,038, forward strand.
GGGGGAAGTACTCTTATAAGAGGCTATTGCAGTCTTGTAAGAAGGACATGGTGAAGTAATAGGCCAACTAAAACAACAAGAAGGATGCCAAGGTGCAGCAAGAGCCCAAGTACAGTATGTATGGTTATGCCTCGGCCTTACAGTACTAGGCATATGAGGCTATCCAGCAGCTTGTGACGTAGTTTGTTGTGAGCTCGGGATACATGGTCTTGAGGATGCCTAGTTTGTCACATCGGAGGAATAAGGATATCACCAAGTCTTTCATCTCACTGATGTTATTGAAGAAGAACGTAAGTTATATTTGATTGACATTAAACAATTATTTTTTATCTATATGCTTATCTTTTATGATTATTTGAGTTAACCAAATGTTTTATGTTGTTTACATTTGATCGTCCTTCTAATGTTGAAGCCTCGACCAGTAGAAAAAAACTATTATTTGTCGTTGATAGAGTGAGATCTTCCCTTTTATCCCGGGCTTAGCCATGATCCCTCGGAGGCTGATGAGGAGGAGGATGCGACTTTTGAGAAAGTTGCAGAGATAGTTTTCTAGGCAGCCAAGGTAGCCATGATATTTGATGATGCTGCCCCGGAGGAGGAGGAGGTTGCAGGTACCACCCCTCTTGTTGCCCCAGCTACAATGCCAGCATCAGCCTCACCCCCAGCCTTAGCCTCAGCCCCAACACCAGCCCCAGCCCCAGCCTCAGCCCCATCCTTAGCCCCTGAGCTCGCCGACTTGATTGAGTGGTTGGACAGAGTCGAGGGCCGATAGGAGACCCTCCTGAAGAACCAGTCAGTGATCCTGGATGCAGTCAGTTAGATCCTGACGTTTATTAAGGATAAACTGAGGGGCTCCAAGGAAGATTCAAACTCAAAGTCACTGGATATTCCTCTAGACTATGTTGATGATCCAACCACGCCTCCTACCATCATTGTGACACCTGATGCTGGGACTCCAGGAGTCGTTATTGTCAAATATGAGGATGTTGTTGGGGTTCGGTTTCAGAGGACTAGACGCAAGCTACATGGTTTCAGGACTACACCGATCCCACGAGGAAAAGACCTCGCACTGATGCAGTTGTACCAGAAGATGAGGCTACACCATAGGCTACATAGGTGTTGGACCCTCTCAAGAAGCCAGATCGCAAACAATATAGGACAGTGTCCAGGTGGCTGCTTGAAGACATCCCCAACAAGATCCTGAGGGATGTAAAGATTAGGAATCAAATTCCAACATGGTTTCTGATGTGGAAGACACCCCAGTCGTGGCTCAATTATGGGGTAAGCCATTTATACCTAATGACTCAATAGTGGTAGAATTTATGTTTTGTTTTCAATTTTACAAGTTATGTTTTTGTTAGCTAGATATGAGCTTGATGAGAGCTCGATAAGATCTCAATGGGAGGTTACCTGGATCGATATGACTCGATATTGGCTCAATATGGGTGTAAACTAGGTTTGTTGTCTGTTGTTTGAGATTAGCTCGATGTGAGATTGATGGAGCTCGATAGTAGATCGATATGGGTGTTAAACTAGGATTGTTGTTTATTGTTTGAGATTAGCTCAATGTGAGCTCGATGGAGCTCGATAGTAGATCGACAAGGGTGTTAAACTAGGGTTGTTGTTTACTATTTGAGATTAGCTCGATGTGAGCTCGATGGAGCTCGATAGTAGATCGATAGATGTGTTAAACTAGGGTTGTTGTTTACTATTTGAGATTAGCTCAATGTGAGCTCGATGGAGCTCTATAGTAGATCGATAGGGGTGTTAACCTAGGGTTGTTGTTTACTTTTTGAGATTAGCTCGATGTGAGCTCGATGGAGCTCGATAGTAGATCGATAGGGTTGTTGTTTATAGTCTGAGAATAGCTCGATATGAGCTCGATGGGGCTTGATATGGACTCAATGAGCTTGATGTTTAGTTCGATATAAGCTCGATAGTGCTCGATGAGAACTCAATTTATTCATTTATGCATCATTTTTTATCCATTTATGATGGTCTTTGCTAACTTTTTATATCATACTCTCTTTGTAGCATATTGATGCGGCAGAACACATGCTTTGTATGCGTCGCAAGTATTTTCCCAATACATATCGACAGAATGCAATTGTGATGAAAGTTGATTTCTCACAAGTGATACATGCCGATATGATTAGTATAAGAAAATTGCCGACAGAACAAAGTACACGTGGGATTCTAACGTTATGTCCATGTTGACTGGCATCGAGCAGAAGTTTCTGGCATCTTGGGGAGTTGTTGATGATGTATATTTGTGCCAGAACTATGAACAACAACATTAGTTTTCCATTGAGGCTTCTATTTCTAGTTGGACTCTCACTATTTATGATTCAGACAATTCGGTGATTAGTGACGCAAAGCTGGAGCAAATTATGAATCCATGGTGCTTTTTGCCTCCTTCTTTGTTGATGCAGAGTAAATAGTTCACTGATAGCTTGATGTTAAAGATTCCTGCAATAGGAAAGAGGCCGCATCAGTTCACATGGTGTCGCAAACAGAAACACAAGCTCACTCAGTCATGGAGAAGGTAACAAACATCAGCTTCATACTATATTTATTTCTAACTAAAATTATAGTATTGTACACTTAATGATTACATTTTTTTTATAGTGGGGATTGTGGTGTGTATGTTGTCAAGCATATTGAGAATCTCATGGCTGGCCTTCCATTGGAAACCATCTACAATGAAAATATAGAGGTTTTGAGGAACTAGTGGACCATAGACTTGTGGAATCAAAATTTGTTACCTTGATGATTGTATATATACAGGGTCTTTACATGTGCAGCTTTTTGTTCACATTTTTTTGTAACTTTCATATGGTTATTATCGAGCTATATCAAACTGTTATTGAACTAATATCGACCCATATCGAACCATTATCGAACCACTATCGAGTTATATCAAACCATTATCGAACTATTATTGATCTAAGATTTGATGTCAGTTTAGAAGCTAACATACATATTATCGAGTTCATATCGAGCTACTATCGAGTTCATGTCGAGCTATAATCAAGCTCATCGAGTTTACATCAAGCTTAACATAACTTTTAAGAAAAAAGAAGGGAAAACAAGCTTGGTTATTAATATAACACGTCGAAATGGGAGAAAAGAGTTTATAGCCTAGCTTTGCATGTAGCCCTATTGTGGCCAAGACCACCACACATACTACACTTGCGCTCTTTGTGAATGATTTCACCATTCGATGGAGTGCGGTTTGTCTTCCTTCTTACCACCTTTTTCTTCTTCGGTCGACCAACTGGTTGTTTTTCAACGGGAACCCCAACTTGCATTTTCTCTATGTTCTCAGGAACTTCCCAATCATCCTCGTTGCCAGTTGGGTAAATTGTTTCTTTGTAAGACTCCCGCCACATCTCAGTAGTGTAATATGGGGAGCACAATGAGTAAATGTTGACACCGTGCAGGATGGCCACAACCACACCATGAACACAAGGGTAACCCATTATTTGAAACATGCCACAAGAGCATGATTTGGTCATCAAATTCACCTCACCATCACCTTCTGGGTCTACCACATGAAGTTTGAACTATCCAAGAGGATGGACTTTCAAGTACCTGCATCATCTGTAATGCCTGAGACATCTTTCTCATATATTGTTGCTAATTTGGATGTGCACTTCTCTACCTCCTCACGACGTGCAGCAACCATGACTGAATTGTGAAACGAATGAATTCCACAAAAGAAGTGACTGGGAAGGTTCTTGCGTCTCTGTTTTTGTTGTTGAAACTTTCAACGTAGTTGCTTGTCATTACATTGTATCAATTCCCAAAAAAGTAAGCACGAGTCCACTTATCAAAGCAAATACCCTCAAGATATTGAGCTATGGCAGGATCCATTTGCTTTATATTGTTGAAGAACCTGTAAAATTTTGACTTCAGAAATGCATATGCCGCATTCCACATCTCCTTGTGACAGTGATCAGTCTTGAACTTAGCAATTACATTCATACTTATGTGATGGTAGCATGCACCGTGGTAGGCATTAGGGAAGAACAACTCAAGAGCATGGATAATGCTAGCATTCCTGTCTGATACAAAAGCGAGATTATCAACAACTCCATTGGCTTCCTTCAATTTCATCATGAAATACTTTTAAGAAGCATGATTCTCACTGTCAACAATCACAAACACAATTGGATAAATGTGGTTATTTGCATCCAATACAATAGCACACAACATGTGGCCACCATACCTTGACTTCAAGAAAGTGTCATATACACATATAATAGGACGACATGATGTATATTCCCTTCTATAAACTCCAAGTGAGAAGAAACAGTAAAGAAAACGACCGTCATCTGTGACAAAATCAGTTATTGTACTTGGATTCTTTTGCTGCAGCATGTACAAGTAAGAAGGTAACTTGGAGTACGATTCTTCAAATGTCCCCCTGACATAACCTAGTTCCTTCTCTTTGCATCTCCAAGCATTTGTATAACTTATATCAATCCCAAAATTATTCTTCATATCCTCATTTCTGTTGTTTGTTGGGTGGCTAGTGCCATCAGTAACATATTTGTTCTTGATAAGGTACCCAATGATCCAAGGTGATGCTTGATGGTGGTCTTTCTGTCTTAATTCTAGTGAGCAGTTATGTACACTGTTATAAACAATGATCTCAAACATCTCCGATCGCGCTACTTTTTTCCCTTTTATTCTCCAACCACAATCAGGATCCTTGCAAGTGATATACAACACATAAGTACCAGACTTCTTAACCATAAACTCAAAATTATTCTTCATTACGAAGAGAGCTGCTTTGGTTTTCAATTCCATCTTGTTCTCAAAAGTCTTCCCAAGGTGTAGTTCTCCCAATGGTACACCGAATGAGGGTGTTTCAGATCGAGTAGAAGCCATGATATCTTCTTTTGTAAACATGGGAGCACTCCATTTTCTGTGATCTTCTGTTGAACATGTTGGAATGTTCCCTGTGTTGTTATATTCTGTTCCACTAGGACGACTAGAGCTGGTGCCAGGTGTTCGACGTCCTTGACTTGGTGGGTTCGCCCGTGCAATAGGACGTACTAGGTGTTCTTGTGCTTGTTCGACTTGAAAATCATTAGACATGTCAATCAGCACTTCTGCACTATAATATGCCTCTAAATTTTATCCTAAGTCCTCATTATGTTCAGCTACTGGATCATCATTCATATAGGGGTTGTACTCATACTAGTTGTCCTTCAGGTCACCAATAGGACATCCTAAAGTATTGGCTGCTCCCTCAGGTCCGGGAGTGGAATATGGATCTGCAATGACAATCCTTTTAACAGGAGTGACACACAAGGCTAACCTTTCTTTAGATGTTACTCCTAAGAATGCACGGACACCAACACCACTTTCAACATGAATAGGTGTAAACGGTTGGTCGACGCATGTGTAAGGATCCTCAAATTTCACCCCATACATCTGTTTATCAACTTTAAGTTCCTTGTGCAATATGTCAAGAAGTTGCAAGAACGTTACAGTAGCCTCCATCAATATCACCATGCATTGAGGGTCCTTGAAAATCCACTTATTCCCTTGTAATTCCCAAACACCATTGTAGGATACAAAAGCGTAGACAATGGAACCAGTATTGGAAAAAAAACATTGAAATTGTCAAAAAAAAAATTGTCAATTTTTCAGAAATTCATGAAAAAAGAACATCATCAAGCTTCAATCGAACTCTATTGAGTTATAATCGAGCCCATTGTCGAGCTCTTATCGAATTCGTATCGAGCTAAAATTTCTTAAACTAAACATAAAAACTAACCAAAACCTTCATCGAACCCTATCGAGCACATATCGAGAAAACAACTACACCAAATATTCTAGGGTCCAATCAAACCCTTATCGAGTTTCCATCGAGCACAATCGAGCAGAAAATCCTAAAACTATCGTGCTATAATTGAACTATATCGAGCAGGATCAAGCTCATAAAAGAACCTTCTTCTACATACCATCGAGCCCCTATCCAACTGGTATCGAGCTCCTATCGAGCAAAAAAGTTGCAAAAGACCCAGAAAAACGTTGATCGCAGAATCTCTCTAAAATGAACCCCAAAAAAATACACAAATATAGACTTAGATCTGTTCAAAATAGCCAAGAAAAGGTAAACAAATAATACCCAACACATAAAATGAACAATCTTATTACCTGTGGTTTTTCTCCTCCATAAACCCTCAAAGATGTTGCCTTTGATATTGATGACTTCACAGAGACAATGAAGATGGCTAACAACGATTTTGACAAGAAAATCATACAAATCGGTAGGTTTTAGGGAGGATTTCATGATAATAAAATAGAGAGAGGGAAGAGAGAGGAAGAGAAAGTTTAAGGACTCTTAATATAATGGGAGGGGTATTTTGGGTATGAGAGGAATGATTAGCATCAAATTGAAAAGATTAATAGTGGTAGGATTTTTTTGGTAATATTAGGCATTATTAAGTATAAATAGTGAAATTTCTTAAAAATAATTAACTGGATGGAAAAGGTATATACTCACTTTTTTTATGTCAAATGTGAGCCATAAGTCTACAAGACTTTTCCATAAAAGTACAGAAACTTCTCATAAATACACAGATATTTCAATGGAAACAAATTGGTATATTAGTTGTTTAATCGGGGTTTTGGAGAGTCACTCGTTCTGCTGTCGTACATGGCGATATGGAATCGGAGTCCTATATGATTTACCTATAACATATATAAAAGAGTGAAGTGAACATTTTTTTGTCAACTTTTATTTTTTACTATGGTAAAGTTATTTTTGTCATTTTTTACCTAACATTGACATAAATATAATTAATTATAAAGTATATTAAAAAATACATGAATGATAACTATAGTCAAAATATATATTAAATAATGAATGTATAAGTAATATTATTTTTATAGTTTAATTTATCACTTAATATATATTTTTCAAAGATTTATTATTAAGAAAAATATTATTAATTCTATTTTATTAAAGTGCATCCACAAATTATATTTTCTGCAATTAAATTTATAAAATAATCTATTTTATTTTTTATACTTTATACTTAAAATACAAAATTTTGGAAACAGAAGTATAGTTATTACTTATTTTATAAAAAAAATAAAAAAGTAATTTTTATAAATATTTAAGCAATAATAAAAATTATAAATAATATTATCGTTTTTAAAAAATACAACTTTACAAAAAAATATATTAATTTTAAAATTAATCTTTTTTTCTCAATTGATCTATATGACATGCTATAATTTTTTTAAATCAAATATTTTATATTTTAAATATTTAAGTTAATATTTTCTAATAAAAATTGATTATACCATGTATTATACAAAATATAATAATGAGGTACGTTTTATAAAAAAAAAATATGTATTTTAAATTAGAAAATTTCATCTGTCAGACTTCTTCCTGAAAGAGTGCTTCCTTCTTAGAAACTTGAATGAGCGATGTCTTTTTCCCTTTGAGGATTTAAAGGTCTTAAAGGTTTTAAACCTTTTATTGTGTTTCCGTTTTACTGGAAGACAAGAACATGCTGATTCTAATGGGCATTTGATCCGCAGGTCCTTTTGGCGGCAAACCTTTCCGAGCTTCTTGGATTCTTTCATGAATTCTTGGATAAATTTGTGCTGAGAGCACATCTTTTCCAATGCCTTTAAAACTAGCTGATAGATTTCTCCAATCGTAGCATCAGCTAGGATTCTTCCTGTTCCTGAGAGAAGTCTGAAGGTTTATTCTCCTAGTTGTTCTGATATGGAAGATAGGAAAGCCTGCTTTAAATTTGGATCATCAATTCCACCTGTTTGGTAGAACCGTTGAGTCATCTTTTTGTAATGCTTCTCCAAATGTCTCTTATCCATTGAACAACATTTTAGTTTAAAGAATTCTGCGTGTAGTCTTTCAGTGACTTGAGCGTCCTATCCGCAGAATTCAACGTACATATAGGTTAGGACATTGGTGATAGATGGAAGTTGTAAAAACGTCATCTGTCTGTAATCACCCAGACTTGTCCACCAGTCTTTTAGGGTGCTTGTAAAACGGGAGACAAAGTTGAGGAGAACCATTCCTGTTTGTGCTTCTAGTATTTGTGATTCTAGGCTGAGCCAAGCCTGAAACTCTTGGAACCTTTTGCGCCATTTTGATGCAAGGAGGTCATCTAAAGTAAAAGTTTGAAAGTTTGAACTTTTACTCTTTTGCTTTTGGGGAGCATGTGGTGTTGTTGATTCATTTCCACTTTCATATTCACTTGTGATAATTGGTTCGGTCTGTGAGTTTGATTCAACATGTTGAACCATCAAATGTGGAACTGCTCCATCATCATCGCTAGATAAGTTTTCGGTGGATAGACTTTCGGGATCACTAGGTTTAGTATCATTAGAAGTTCAACTCATTTCTTCAGAACTAGCCGAAGAGCTTTTATCGTTTGAGTTCGTTTCTTTTTCTGCGATGTGGAGAGTACTTGTATGTCGAATCATTTGTGACAGAGGTTTTGTGGCTAGATGAACCATAAGTTGCTTAAGTTCGTCTGTCGGTTGGCTTGGTGATTCTTTCTTCTTCCCCTTTTTTATCTTCTATTGTTGGTTTTCATCTAGCATGCATCTCAGTCTTACAACATAGTCCTCTTGCACAAATCCAGTAATAGGAAAAGGCTGGGAGGTCTTTGGTATTGTAGCAAAATGCCAAGGGACCAGCATCATAGTTATCCCGAATAGGGACGAGGTTCCCAAATAGCTAGTTGAAGGAGCCTTGGTCGGTTCTTGTTGGCAGAACCAGTTCTTGAGGGATTCATATTGAGTTTTAAGGCTCTTCATCTCGGCTTCTTTTGCCAGGAATACTGGCATCGGGACTGAGTTTGATTTGATGATGGCTAGAAGCTCTTCATGAGTCTGTTGGATCTTTGCAATGAGTTTATTGATGACAGTAGTCTGAGATTGTTTTACTGCCGTCTCTATTATGGTATTTTGTAACTCGACTTTCTTTAAGACCTTGTTTTAGGCAATCATATTTTCTGATTGCCAGTTGAGAACTTCTTCGCTCGGAGATACTTTTTTTATAGAGCCATCCATGTTCCTAGTTGTGGGGTTTTGAACCTTTGGTTGGTGAGAGACCGTACCTTGGTCATCTTGTTTATCAAATTTCTTGAGAGGAGGAGAATCTGACTGATAATCAGTAGTAGTCATCATACATACTTGTGGAATTTGTTGGAACTGATTTTTAGCAGGAAGAGCTTCTCCATGATGTTGCATCCATTTTGCTGCTTTTTTGTAGCATGATAAAATGTTCTGTTGAGGAGCCAAAAGTGGAGGCTCTTGGGAGCCTGTTGGAGGAAGCTCAATGTCCCATCAAGTTGGTTTTAGAGGAGAGTCAGGTAAGTCTTTGGGAGCAGAATATTTGACTATATAGTCAAACTTTCCAGAGGGTTGGCCTAACAATCATATTCCTTTTTCTCCTTGATCTAGTTGTTGCTTAAGTTGTTTTCCTGAGCTAGGACGTCGCTTTGGCTTTGGGAGGTCTTCTTCTATTTTTAGGCAGCTTTTGCAGTCACAAACATCCTAATACTTATGTCCATCCGAAGATTCGAAAGCATAAATAAGGCTGCCTTGAGAATCAAAGGATTGGATTTCCACATCAGCTGGTGTGACAGAAGTCATCATATACTGGGTGGTAAAGAAACTGGGAGTCTTTATTTGAGTTTTGTCAAAGATTATTTCGACAGAGCCATCTTCTTTCTTGTGATAAGATGGTTCAGTAAGAATCTGGACAACTTTTTGAGGTATGGAGCATCTCATAGTTTGTTATCCATGAACTGGGCAAAATCTTCATAAGATCATCTATAGAGATTTGCCTTGGAATATGAGTGCATGTTGGAACTTGGGTAGAGTCTACCGAGACCAGTAATGCTTCCTTAGATATTGGAAAAGAAAGATCCAAACCATGATCTTGGAGTCAATATGCCATCTGGTAGTGAAGAGTAGCTCCAATGGAAGTAAGGTCTTGGTCAATTCCAAAAAGTTGGACCTCTACTTTGAAAGCATCAGTCAAGTGATTGTCTTTGAGAGACATATTAAAGTTAGGAAACAGTGTATTTATTATTGTTCCTGCGTTTAATTTAGTTTCTATGGTTGCAATGCTTGCATGCTGGTATTTCCTCATTCGGGTGTTGAGCAGACCCATTCGGCGGCTGATTGGAAGGTCCTTTCGGCCATGAAGGGAAATAGCTAAGTGAATGGCAAAAAAATGAATATGGGTGAATCCTTGCAATCCACTCGGGAATAAATTCAGGAGGGATTTGTAAAGTAACGAATTGGACCTCAGGAGTAGGTCTTAATTAACACTCGCTAAATTTAGAAGCTTGGATATATCCTTTTGGGGATTTGTAGGATGGTTTGATGAGCTCTTTAATGGACCATTTAAAAGGAGTAATGGATTTTGGGAAAATTTGGTGTAAATGTGGAAAATTTTCCTTTGTGAATTTTATTTCACCAGTGAAGCTCTATGCTACGAGGTATCCTACATGCTACTTGGTGCACGTACAAGGGGACGAGGATATCACACGGCGTTGAAGGAGTTGGGCTAAGAGAGCCACCCTCACTATGCGAGGGCCCTTGACCACCCGCCAAACCAAACGCCACCCTCGCTATGCGAGAGTCCTCGGATGGCCATCAGCGTACGCCTTGACCCCTCAGGCATCGGACCTCACCTCGCCTGCACGCGGGAGAAGAAGACCAGCCTCGCTACGCAAGACACCCTCGCTATACAAGGTTGTGGCCTTGTCGCGACGCCCATACCCCGAGCCATGGCTACATCCGAGGGAAGAAGGCTAGCCTCGCTATGCGAGGGTGTGGCCTTGTCGCGTCACCCGTACCCCGAGCCACGCCTACACCCGAGGGAAGAGGGCCAGCCTCGCTATGCGAGGGTGTAGCTTTGTTGCGGGGCCCATGCTGCGAGCCTCGTGTCCATGTGGCCGGCATAAGCCGCCCCCGACCCCTGGCACCTTGACTTCTCAGAACACGCATAGGTTAAAGCCTCCTTGACATAGGCACGGGGTCACTTGGAGGAACCTTGTTGATATGACAAACGAACATGGAGCATTGAACGGGGATCGATGAGGACGACCGAGTACGGAACACATGCGCTGACACGGGGCGTACGGTTATGGAAAGAACAGAGGCACGACCCTATGATCTGCGTCTAAGGAGTAGTGGCGGTACGGACCTGTACGAAGAGTAGTGGTACCACTTGGACACCCCCGACCATACGCCAGAGCCGACAGTACTATGTCCTAGGCCACGACTCTGACACCATCAGGGTAGACACCACTACGCCCTGAGCCACTGCACCATCAGAGTACCTGTGTACGTCCCTGTGGTCTGGGACTTGTTTGTATCCAGGGCCAATAGAGCCCCCCTATAAATAGGCTCCAACCCCTCAGGCTAGGGGGTTGGAAAACTGAATGTATGAAGGAGACTTAAGAAATATATGTTTCTGGTTTTCATTGTGGCCTGAGTTTCCTTCTGTTAATTAGAGTTCTTCCTATCTAATTCAAAGATTTCTGTAGTATAGAGATTAAAGTTTTCTAACCATCAATTGTTGACGAGTTCTTACCGTCAACATTTGGTATGGGTTAATCAAAGGAAGGTTGTTATTGGTAATCTTGTTTTCTTCAGGAACATATGATAGTTCATAAAGAAAGTCAAGTTTGTTTGTTGTGGACTTACGAAAAGATGGAAGTAAGTGACAAGGGTGATATTATAGAAGCACTAGAGTTTGTAGAACTTGTAGATGAGGTTTCGTTTGCCATGATCTTAAATAGAGATTCCTCAGTAGGACATTACGCCAAACAATGTCCCAAAGGGAAAACTGCCAAACTAATCTCCCACATTAAACAAAAAACTGACATATCTCTCGAAGAAATTGACCTAGAATCTATCTTCTCTACTAATGACAAGATAAATCCAGAATCCATCTGTGCATTCGAACAATAGAAGGCTTCAGATGAATTCTACCACATGGCAGCTATCAAAACAATACAGCCATCACCAATCATCTCCATGCAGATCCTCTCTACAAAATATGCTCGGCCAGTCAAAGTAGCAGCCTTCTTTGATACAAGAGCATCATGCACCATGATGAACCCTGATGTTCTCCCTCCAAAATATTGAAGGAGAGAAAAACAATTCTTCCATGCTGCAAATGGAAGCATTTTCTGTACAGAGCTCATCAATAAACCAATTAAATTATAGTTCTTCCCAGGATGCTCTATCATTCATAGAGTAATTGGCTCAAAATTACCAGGGAAGGATCTAATTATTGGTTTTGATGTCTACACCAAGAAAAAGGGTTTACGAATCCTTCCTGGTGGCCTTGGCTTCAAACAACATTTTGCTCCATGGGAATCCATACAAAACTACTTTCTCATGCCTCCTGATCAATTCTCCAAGGTCAGACAACAGCTCATAGAAAATTCCTATGCCACAAGTCATGTCAACTTCCTTCAAAAATTTGAACGCCCTCTATGGAAAAATCATCAGTTCTTTATCAGTTTACCATTCAAGCTCAATAAATACATTCACCCTACCAAGGCAAGTCACCCAGGCATGAACCCAGAGAATCAGAAAATGGCAACCGAGGAATGCAAAGAACTACAACAACAAGGATTAATTGAACCAACCACCTCTTCATGGGCATGCCATGCTTTCTACATCAATAAGAGATTAGAGCAGGATCGGGGAAAACAAAGGTTGGTCATCAATTACAAGCCCTTGAACGAATTTTTGGCAAATGATAACTTCCCCCTCCCAAACAAGAATTCCCTATTCGCAAGTCTGTCAAAGGCTCAAATATTTTCGAAATTCGACCTAAAGGCTGGATTTTGGCAGTTGGGTATCAAACAGGAAGATAGGCCAAAAACGGCCTTTTGCATTCCAAATCACCACTATCAGTGGACTGTCCTTCCCTTTGGTCTCAAAGCAGCCTCATCACTGTTCCAGAAGGCCATGACTAAAATCTACAGCACCATTCTAGATAAGGCCCTGATCTACATTGATGATATATTACTCTTCTCACAAGATGAACAAGCCCATCACAATCTACTAGCCCAGTTCATCTCTTTCACAGAAACCCATGGGGTCATGTTATCCAAAAAGAAGATGATCATTGGACAAGTCCAAATTGACTTTTTGGGGATGAAGCTTATTAAAGGCCAATATGAGGCCTAACCTCACATAGCCCAAGAGTTGTTAAAGTTTCCCGAAAATGACTTCACAAAGGTCCAAATCCAACAGTTCTTAGGAATTGTAAACTATTTACGGGATTTCGTCCTGCGACTTTTGGAAATGACAAGACCACTCAGTAACATGCTTAAAAAGCTAACTCCACCATGGTCACAAGAGCAAACTGTAGCAGTCAAAAAACTAAAGGAGATAATGCAGACACTACCACCTTTGCAGATTCCTTCTTATGGAAAAAGAATCTTGCAAACAGACGCTAGAGATCGGTATTGGGGAGTTGTCTTACTTGAACAAGACAAGACAGGGAAAAGAAAAATATGTGAATACAAGAGTGGCCACTTCAAAGACTTTCAGCTCCACTATCATTCTACCCTAAAAGAATTATTGGCGATAAAGATGGGTATTACAAAATTTAAATTCCATCTAATAGGTCATCATTTTTTGGTAGAAACGGAATTTGCTGCGTCAAAAGTAATGATTGGTCTAAAAAAGAGCAAAATGACAAATGCCCAACTTTTGAGATTGGTAGTCTGGTTTGGAACCTACTCTTTTGACATGAAACACATTCAAGTTAAATACAATAATGTGGCTGATTTCCTATAGATCACCCATTGCTATAAATCTAGCCTCAGGATACTCACCAAGAACCATTCCCATTGTTGTCCAAAAATCATCACATACCATCCCATTCATACTCATGATGGCTTTTTCCTCTTCTGTCACACATAACCATTCTTTTCCTTAGGATGCAAAAAAATATCCTTTCGAAAACGTCCAACAAATTAGCCAGAGAAAGAGCAACTCACAAAGCAATCTTTCTTTATAATTTTATGATTTCTAAACTTGGACCTTCTATACAAAATGACTTTGGAATCCATCAAAAGTATCCATTCGCCCAAATCCTACCTCTTCGAGATGCTATCTTCACACCAAAACCAGTAGCTCACCTTTTCTGGTATTTGTCCAATGTTTTTACCATAGCTGTCGAGGTACAAAACTATGGCCTTGCACACATCCATAAAATCATTCTTGGACCAAGAAAGGTTCAAACCATCTTACCAAGTCCAAATGGACATTCTGTCCTGGTTCGCTCCATTGGAAAAATGGAAAAAGGTCCTATCTACTGAATGGAAAAAGGTCCAAAATAACAAGCCCACTTTTATCTACCCACCAGGGCCAAATGTTGCCAGCCTAATGAACTGTTATATTGTTCTCTTCCTTAGTCTTAATGCCAAGCTTGATGAAGAACATAATATAGTTATCAATCCGGAATTCGAAGTCAACAGGCCAAAAGAAGAGCCATTATGTGGTCTTGGCGGCCAAGAATACATGGACATCAAAAAAAGTCTATTTGAGAAAAATCAAACTATACCTCCATAATTATGGCCCAACCTAGAAAAAGACGCTCCTTGAGAGACGTTCCCTTCTAACTATGCTCGCAAAATTACGAGGGCCCTTGAAGCCTTCCATATTGCAAAAAATGAAACAAATCAGGCCACCAAACTCAAAGAAACTTTAGAGCAAAAATATCTATCACTATACAAATTGACCGACACTGAAGGGGTAATTTTGTGAAAAAATAATTACTTTCAAGATTCTCAAAACCCATATGCTGACACTGTAGATATGCAAGATCCTTATCTCTTCTAGTACACAGGAAAAGAATGGAACATGGGGTATACAAACTATGATGCTTGCGCTCCAGCTGGCAGTGATTAGGATGAAGAAGAACCGACATTTATGGAACCAACTTCATGAAGACCCAACATATGACTTTGACTATGGGGCCAACCATGAAAAAATCTGTAAATATATATTGTGTCTTTTAGCCTTTGGTTAGGGAATCTTATCCCTTATCTTTATGCTTTTGTCAGGGAATCTTATCCCTTATCTTGTCTAGGGGAATCTTATCCCTTATCCTGTCCCAACTATGGTTGGTTTTGAATAGAGTGGGTTAAGTTTGTATGTTTGAGTACATGACTATATAAGGACATCATCTCTCTTGGTGTAAGGCAGAGAATTACGAAGTAATCGGAGTGTTTATTATAAAAAATGTTCTTCTAAATCCTTCCTTCAGAGATTTCTGAAGTAGAGATAGTATGCAATATAGATCATGTAATGCCACAAAATCCCTAATTTGGTTTAATGGCTGGATTAGTAGGCCAGGAGGGCCATAATTGTTTAATTATGCCATTATATGATTATATGCATGTTTATGTGAATTATATTATAATATGATGTTATATGCATGCATGTGGGTCCACATTTGATTATTAGGGTGTTTTGGTAATTTGGCCCGTTGAGGGAATATTTGTGTATTTTGGTGCATATTGTGAGTTATAGATGAGATCCCATTATTATGGAGATATATTTGAGATATTCGGCATGAGATAGTCTTATATTGTGAATTAGTAGCTTTGTCATAACGGGGTCATTTATTGGGATATTGAGTAATGAGAATGTTTATTTGATGATAAATTGGGAGTTATTGAGATGAGGAGGAAATTCTGGGAGTTTTGACTGTAATGCCCCGGGGGTTTTTTCGGGACCCCGACCACTAGGTTTTATTTGAGGTTACTTATGCTTGAAGTAGCTTGTAAGATAGAACTGTACGTTAGAAAAATACTTTCTCTCTTCCCGCTAGTTCATTTTAATGTTCGAGGCATTTTCGAAGAAATCTTGAGTTCTAGGAGTCGGAATCAAGTAAGGATAGAGGCATAGCGATCCTAGGAAAGATTAGAAGCTTCTTGACTGAAGGATTTGACGAGAAACAACCCAATCAAAGGTAATCTAAGCTTTAAGTTTTGAGTTTTTAGAGTTTCTAAGCTTCGAATTGGATTTAGTGAATCGTTGAGTTTTTGGTTCATTTGAGCCTTGAGATTTGATGGTTTTGGATCATTGAGAAGTTTGGGAGCTTTGATTTTTGGATATGGAAGTGTTTAGGTATGTTTTTGGAGGGTTTGGGATGAAGAAGATCGAGTTTTTGGCTGGTTCTGGGTGGGGGGCCGCGGCCCTGTTATTGGGCGCTGCGGCCCAAGCTCGAAGAAGCAGCTGGAGGCTTTTAGCCTGTACTGGGCATCGCGGTCCTAGGTAAGGGGCACCATGGCCCTTGCTCCTAGTGTGGCTGGGGGCCGCAGCTCAAGGTGCTAGGGTCGCGGCTCTTGGGTTGTTATGAGGCCATTTGAGTGTTTTGACCTCGGGAACTTGGTTTTAGGCCTCAGGATTGGTCCTATTACCTAGATTAGTGGGGATTGATGTCTCGGAGGCTAGATCTTGGTTTGGGAACCTTTGTTATTCATTTTATTGATGGTGTCCCATATTTGGTTCTGACTAGGTGACCACTAAAGGGCTAAAATTCAGATCGTTCTCAAGGGTCGTTCTTTTATTCATTCTCGCTCGAATCAGAGGTAAGAAAATTACACCCTGTGTATATGACATGCATGATTGTTTTTTAGGCATGTTGGTTGATAAATGTTGACATTAATTGCATATTAAATGCTTAGCACAACTTGCTTACTTGTGTATGGAACTGATTAATCAGGGACGGCACTGGTTGCATATTACTAACCTGAGAGTCAGAAATGGCATAAGCGTCCTAAACGCAGGGCCGATTAAAGATTAGATCTAATTGATATTAGCGTTGAATGACTCTAGGAGCATTAATGTTGGACCGACCCTAAGGTCGATGAAACTTATAAGTGCTTGACTATTCTAGGAGTAGTTACTCAAAGCCAGGGCCAAAGGCCTAGGTGATAGCCTGTCACATGGCTAGGGAGAGGAATCCCATGGCTATGACTCTATGGTCATGAGGTAGGTTATGTTGGTGACTAGTCATCAAGCACCTATCCTGTTTAAGCTAGTGAAAGGATCACTTATTTGTAAAGATCCGATGACCCTATCGTCACATGGCTAGAGGGAATGGAACCCATCTTAATGACTTTTACGACTGTCACTCATCTGTTTTGGACTGAAAGTCCTGAATGATGATTATGATCATTGTTGATACTATATTCATGATATATTGTGTTTTCTTGCTGGGCTTTGGCTCATGGGAGCTATGTGGTGCAGGTAAAAGGAAAGAAAAGCTCACCCAGCCTTGAGTGGAGAGCTTAGGTGGTGATGTGTAGATATGCTGCCGCTTGACCACCACGGCCAAGGAGTTCTCAGAGGAATGAGGGGGTTTACCCTATTTTTGCTGCTTAGGTCGGCCAGTTGTAAATTGGAAACAGTAATGACGATTTTGAGTTATAAATAACTTGTAAACATTTTTATGGGCCCATGAACAGTTTTAAGTTTTAAATAAAATATATCCTTTCCTTTTGATTGGTTTTCTACCTTAGCCTGTTAATAATACCTAGAAGCACGTTTTTAACCAAAGAACTTGGGTAACGAGTTAAATTTTCGGTTCACCATTCACAGTAACTGTTCTGGGGTAACCAGGGCATTACAACTTGGTATCAGAGTGTGCCAAGGTTAGGGTTCCTGTAGACTGGCTGGGCATGTACACTCATCACTGAAGTCAAGCTTAACTCATGGTTTCGTAACTATTTATGTAGTTATATGCATAACTGCTTAAATATAGTATATATGCTTTACCTGTATGTATGAGACACCATGTTAAACCTGTGCCCTGAATGATACATTCTCAGCAACCGTGTGCTAAATAGTACTGAAATTGCTGGAACATACTTATTAGTATTGTTGATTGTGAACTATTATGTGATACATGCTAAGTGCTAAATGTTATAAACATGTATCTACTTGTATAATTGTATGATTGTGGAATATGATAATTGTCTGCTTGTTCTTGGACCGTAAGGCGGCAAGAGGTTTAGTTATTACTACCTGACCGACCGTATTGATCATTGTTTCAGCAATGTATTATGGATAAGAATGAATCTAGGGCAGACAGATATGTCCGCTGGCCAGAGTGATCAAGGCTAGAATAATAACAATCAGGGTTAAGAAAATGACCAAGGACAGATTCCACAGCCAGCTCCTGTAAACTGGCAGCAAATGATTAGTGATCTGCGGGCTACAGTATTGAGACAGGGAGAAGAGCTTCGTCTTCTGAAAAAACAACAAGTACCTACAGTGGCCAGTGTATCAGAGGCACCTCCTATGTCGGTGCCAACAGCTGGGCAGCTGCCTGAGATTGGAAATAAATGGGAACCTCTTTATGAAAGGTTCAGGAAGCAGCAACCTCCAGTTTTAAGGGTAGTGTAGATCCTGCCAAGGTAGAGCAGTGGATGAGTATGATTACCTCCAGTTTGCCATGGAGCTGGTGCCCACTAATGGGACCAGAAGAGAGAGATTTCTTCAGGGGCTACAGCCCAGATTAGCCCGTGATGTACGTATTACCAATGTGGCTGGGGTTACTACCTACGCACAAGTGGTTGAGAAGGCACTCACAGCTGAGAGTGCAGAGAACAAGATCTGGCGAGACAGTCTAGCCAGAAAAGAGTTTAGGAGGACAGGTCCTCCATTTGTGGGTTCTAGTAGGGGTGGAGGCCCCAGTGATCAAAAGAGGAAAGTTCCTAACACCTTCCCAGTTCCAGGTCCTGGTAGGCGACCCCGTGGTATCTCAATTTTTCGTCCAGGTGGTAGTGAAGCTTGGAAGTCTTATCCTGAATGTCCTAGATGCAAGAGGCATCATTTGGGAGAGTGTAGGGCAAGGGCCTGCTTCTAATGTGGAGCAGTGGGTCGTCTTAGAAAGGATTGCCCTAAGGCAAGAAAAGAAGAACCCAGAAAAGCGGACAGCTCAGCCGTAGCTCGAGTGTTCGTATTGACACAAGCAGAAGTTGAGGCTTCTCCCTCAGTTGTTACAGGTTAGCTTCTTAGTGCTGGAACCCCTTATAATGTATTGATTGATTTTGGTGCTACACATTCTTTTGTTGCTAGTAGCATTATTGATAGACAGTGTAGACCCTGTGATTTTTATGTTGTGGGGTTTGGAACTTTGTTACCCACTGGGGAGTTAGTGGTATCCAGGAGATGGGTCAGATCTTTGCCAGTGACAGTAGAGGGTAGAGAGTTGTCAATGGATTTGATAGAGTTGGATATGACTAAATTTGACATGATATTGGGTATGGATTGGTTGGAAAAGTAATGGGAAACTATTGATTGCAGAAGGAAGATGGTCACCTTTGAGCTTGAAGGTGAGGATCCTTTTGTGTTTGTTGGTACTGTGCATGGACCTCGCATACCTATGATTTCTGTATTGAGGGCTAGGGATCTATTGCAAGGAGGTTGCATTGGATTCTTGGCTAGTGTGGTTGATACCACTCAGGTCATGCTAGTGAGACCAGAAGAGACCAGACTTATTTGTGAATTTCTGGATGTGTTTCCAGAAGATTTGCCAGGGTTGCCATCGCACAGAGAAATTGAGTTCGTTATAGAACTGGCACCAGGGACGGAGCCAGTGTCTAGAACACTGTACAGAATGGCCCCAGCTGAGTTAAAAGAATTAAAAGTACAGTTGCAAGAGCTATTAGATTTGGGTTTCATCAGACCTAGTTTCTCACCTTGGGGTGCACCAGTTCTGTTTGTGAAAAAGAAGGATGGTTCTCTGAGGATGTGCATTGATTATAGAGAACTGAATAAGTTGACAATCAAGAACAAGTATCCTTTGCCAAGGATAGATGATTTGTTTAATTAGTTGCAAGGTAAGAAGGTATTCTCAAAGATTGACCTTCGTTATGGTTATCATCAGTTGAGGGTCAAGGAGGGAGATATACCGAAGACTGCTTTTCGTACCAGGTATGGGCGTTATGAGTTCGTAGTTATGTTATTTGGATTGACTAATGCCCCTGCTGCTTTTATGGATCTGATGAACAGAGTGTTCAAGGATTATCTGGACCAGTTTGTGATCGTCTTCATCGATGATATTCTAGTATATTCTCAGTCTGAGTCAGAGCATGAGCAGCATCTAAGGATGGTCAAGGTCAGAGTCTGACCAAGGCCAAAGAATGCTTCTGGGGTTAGAAGTTTCCTTTGATTGTCGAATTATTATAGACGTTTCGTGGAAGGGTTCTCAAAGATTGCTACTTCATTGACTGAGTTGACACGCAAGAGTCAGAAATTTGCATGGTCAGATAAATGTGAGAACAGCTTCCAGGAACTGAAGCAGAGGTTGATTACAGCTCCGATTCTGAGTCTTCCGATAGATCAGGAGAAGTTTGTGAATTATTGTGATGCTTCTTATCAGGGTTTGGATTGTGTTCTATTGCAGTCAGAGAAGGTAATTGCTTATGCCTCTCGTCAGTTGAAGGAGTATGAAAAGAGATATTCCACTCATGATCTAGAGTTGGCGGTTGTGGTCTATGCTTTAAAGATATGGAGGCATTATCTTTATGGAGAGAGGTGTGAGATCTATACAGACCACAAGAGTCTAAAATACTTCTTCACCCAGAAAGATTTGAATATTGTGAGATTATTATTGTGAGATTCTGTATCATCCAGGAAAAGCCAACGTGGTAGCTGATGCTTTAAGCCGGAAGGGTCTGGGATAGATTTATGGTATGAGGCTAATAGCTAGAGAGTTAGCAGATGATATGACCAGAGCTGGTATAAAGTTACTAGTGGGCCAGTTGGCTAATATTTTGCTACAGTCTACACTGTTGGAGAGAATCAAGGAGGGTCAGTTGAGTGATCCACAGCTGATCAAGATCAGAGAAGATGTTTTGGCTGGAGCATCCAGAGATTATACAGTGTCTGAGTTAGGGTTGTTGAGATACAAGGGGCAGATATGTGTTCCGTTAGACACTGCTTTGAGGCGAGATATTCTGGATGAATCTCATACTACACCTTACTCTTTGCATCCAGGCACCACGAAGATGTATCAGGATGTGAGATCGTTGTATTGGTGGCCAGGGATGAAGAGAGATGTAGTAGAGCATGTGGCTAAGTGCTTAACATGTCAGCAGGTCAAGGCTGAGCATCAGAGGCCGACAAGGTTATTGCAGCCTCTGGATATCCTAGAATGGAAGTGGGAAGACATCACGATGGATTTCATTGTGGGCTTACCCAGGACTGTTGGTCAGCATGATTCTATTTGGGTTATAATGGATTGCTACACCAAGTCAGCTCACTTCTTGCCAGTGAGGACTACTTATACAATTGACCAGTATACAGATCTCTATGTGAGAGAGATTGTGCGCCTCCATGGAGCGCCGAGGTCGATCATGTTAGATCGTGACCCCACTTTTACTTCCAAGTTCTGGGGGAGTTTATAAAAGGCCATGGGAACACAGTTGAAGTTCTGTACTGCTTATCATTCTCAGACAGATGGGCAATCTGAGAGGACAATCCAGATATTGGAAGACATGCTTCGAGCATGTGTGCTGGACTTTGGTGGATCTTGGAGTAAGTATCTACCTTTGATAGAGTTTTCCTACAACAACAGTTATCAGTCTACCATTGCAGTTGAACCTTATGAGATGTTGTATGGTAGGGAGTGCATATCTCCCATTCATTGGGATGAGACAGGTGAAAGAAGATACTTGGGTCTTGAGGCAGTTCAGAGGACTAGTGAGGCCATTGAAAAGATTAGATCTCGGATGCTCGCTTCTCAAAGTAGACAGAAGAGCTATACCAATTCCAAACACAGGAACGTTGAGTTCCAAGTGGGAGACTATGTCTTCCTTGGAGTCTCGCCATGGAAAGGGATGAGAAGGTTTGGGAAGAAGGGCAAGCAGAGCCCTAGGTTTGTAGGTCCATTCGAGATCCTGGAGAGGATTGGCCAGGTGGCTTACAGGTTGGCCTTACCTCCGGCGTTGTCAGCCGTGCATAATGTGTTTCATGTTTAAGCTTTTTGGAGGTATGTATCTCATGTGAATCATATTTTGAGCTATGAAGATCTGGAGCTTGAGGCAGATCTCTCCTTTGAGGAGCAGCCAGTCCAGATACTTGACAGAAAAGATAAGGTCCTCAGGAATAAGACGATACCTTTGGTTAAGGTGTTGTGGAGAAACAACAAGGTCGAGGAGGTGAGCAGGGAGATGGAGTCAGATATGGAGAGTCAGTATCCCGAGCTGTTCAGGTAAATTTCGAGGATGAAATTTCTGTAAGGAGGGGATAGTTGTAATGCCCTGAAATCCCTAATGCGGTTTAATGGCTGGATTAGTAGGTCAGGAGGGCCATAATTGTTTAATTATGCCATTAAATGATTATATGCATGTTGATGTGAATTATATTATAATATGATGTTATATGCATGCATGTGGGTCCACATTTGATTATTAGGGTGTTTTGGTAATTTGGCCCATTGAGGGCATATTTGTGTATTTTGGTTCATATTGTGAGTTATGGAATTGATCCCATTATTATGGAGATATATTCGAGCAATTCGGCATGAGACGGTCTTATATTGTGAATTAGCAGCTTTGTCATAACTGGGTCATTTATTGGGATATTGAGTAATGAGAATGTTTATTTGATGATAAGTTGGGAGTTATTGAGATCAGGAGGAAATTTTGGGAGTTTTGACTGTAATGTGCCTAGGGTGTTTTCGGGACCCCGAGCACTAGGTTTTATTTGAGGTTACTTAAGCTTGAAGTAGCTTGTCAGATAGAACCGTACGTTAGAAAAATACTTTCTCTCTTCCCACTAGTTCATTTTACCGTTTGAGGAATTTTCGAAGAAATCTTGAGTTCTAGGAGTCAGAATCAAGCGAGGATCGAGGCATAGAGATCCTATAAAAGATTAGAAGCTTCTTGACCAAAGGATTTGATGAGAAACAACCCAATCAAAGGTAGTCTAAGCTTTAAGTTTTGAGTTTTTAGAATTTCTAAGCTTCGAATTGGATTTAGTGAATAGTTGAGATTTTGGTTTGTTTGAGCCTCGGGATTTGATGGTTTTGGATCATTGGGAAGTTTGGGAACTTTGATTTTTGGATATGGAAGTATTTAGGTATGTTTTCGGAGGGTTTGGCATGAAGAAGATCGAGTTTTTGGCTGAATCTGGATGGGGGGCCGCGGCCTGTTCTTTGGCACCGTGGCCCAAGCTCGAAGAAGTAGCTGAAGGCTTTTGGCCTGTGCTGGGGCGCTGCGGCCCTGAGTAAGGGGCGCCACAGCCCTTGCTCCTAGTGTGGTTGGGGGTCGCGGCTCAAGGTGCTAGGGTCGCGGCTCTTGGGTGGTTTTGAGGCCGTTTGAGTGTTTTGACCTCGAGAACTTGGTTTTAGGCATTGGGATTGTTCCTATTACCTCGATTAGTGGTGATTGATATCCTAGAGGCTAGATCTTGGTTTGGGTACCTTTGTTATTCATTTTATTGATGGTGTCCCATATTTGGTTATGACTAGGTGACCGCTAAAGGCCTAAAAGTCAGATCGTTCTTAAGGGTCATTCTTTTATTCATTCTCGCTCGAATCAGAGGTAAGAAAACTGCACCCTGTGTATATGACATGCATGATTGTTTTTTAGGCATGTTGGTTGATAAATTTGGACATTAATTGCATATTAAATGCTTAGCACAGCTTGCTTACTTGTGTATGGCACTGGTCGCATATTACTGACTTGAGAGTCAGAAACGACATAAGCGTCCTGAATGCAGGGCCGATTAAAGATTAGATCTAATCGATATCAGCGTTGAATGACTCTAGGAGCATTAATTCTGGACCGACCCTAAGGTCGATGAAACTTATAAGCGCTTGACTAGTCTAGGAATAGTTACTCAGAGTCAGGGCCAAAGGCCTAGGTGACAGCCTGTCACATGGCTAGAGAGCGAAATCCCATGGTTATGACTCTATGGTCATGAGGTAGGTTATATTGGTGATTAGTCATCAAGCACCTATCCTGTTTAAGCTAGTGAAAGGATCACTTATTTGTAAAGCCCCGGTGAGCCTATCGTCTCATGGCTTGAGGGAACGGAACCCACCTTAGTGACTATTGCGACTGTCACTCATCTGTTTTGGACTGAAAGTCCTGAATGATGATTATGATCATTGTTGATACTATATTCATGATATATTGTCTTTTCTTTCTGGGCTTTGGCTCATGGGTGCTATGTGGTGCAGGTAAAGGGAATGAAAAGCTCACCCAGCCTTGAGTGGAGAGCTTAGGTGGTGATTTGTACATATGCGGCCGCTTGACCACAACGATTAAGGAGTTCTCAGAGGAACTAGGGGGTTTACCCTATTTTTGCAGCTTAGGCGGCAGGTTGCAAATTTGAAACAGTAATGACCATTTTGAATTATAAATAACTTGTAAACGTTTTTATGGGCCCATGAATAGTTTTCAAGTTTAAATAAAATATATTATTTCCTTTTGATTGGTTTTCTACCTTAGCCTGTTAATAATACCTAGAATCACGTTTTTAACCAAAGAACTTGGGTAACGAGTTAAATTTCCGGTTCACCGTAATTGTTCTGGGGTAACTAGGGCATTATAGATCACATCTGAAGGCAACTACTATTATAAGTTTTTAGATTAACCTTCAAGTTAATTGATTTAGCAATCTATGATTTATGATCGTAAGTCACTCATTTTGAAGTGTTAGTTGTGTTGATCCGTGTGAGAAATTGCTGGGTTTATTATTTCGTTAGTTTGTCTAACTATCTTATAGCAATAACACATTCATTGTAATATTAAAGAAAATAAATACAAAATTAGCGGTATGGACTTTTTTTTCTTGGCAAATAAAATAACATTTTAGTTCATTAAAACATTATATTACTTTTAATATATTTCAATGTATTCTATAATTTTTCGAACACTTGTGAATACACGTGCCCAACCTAGTATAAATATAAGAATCAAAAAGTGATTACGCCAATAGCTTTGGTATATTAGTTACCACTCGACAATGTGAAATAGGAATGTTTGGGACCCGTGTATCTATATGTGTTCTCCTCGGCGCTTTACTCATCATTAGAGCTTTATGTTTGCATTGATTCTCAGCTTTTGACTTTATCGTTGTGTCACCAAGGAATCCTTTCTCTAGCTTGACATCAATAGCATCCTTTCTCTGACTTTATCCTAGTGGTTGTCAAGAGTAATTCTTAGTGATATAAGCGCAAATGGCTTCCCATCCTGTGCTCAAAATTTTGTATATGGCCTTCATGGGCATGTATTTTTTTAGGCCTCCTGCAAAGGATGTTTAGTGATACACTTTAGTGGTTGTGAGATTAGGCTGGCCTTTGATACGTAACTTCAGGGATATGGATGCACAAGGTGACTCTTTCTCTGGTTCGACCATATCATGTGTGGACTTTGTTTTGAAAGTTTTCAAATATCTTTTTTTTTTAAAAAAAAACTTCCATCTTTACATCCTTTTGAGTGTGAACTGAATAATGGAATGACACGTGGCCCCTTTTCTGGTCTATTTAGTTTCCCACAACTTTTTTCTCTCCACATTATTTTTCTTTTCAATATTCTTGTTAGTCGTTCGATGTCTGTAACGTTTCTCATACCATTTTTCACTTCACGCATCCATTTTTATACATAATCGTATGTCTTTTCATATGGTTTTATACATATTTTGGTAGAATTTATGGTTTTATGTTTGTTGTTACACTCCAAATTTCTAGAAAGATTTATTAATCTCAAAATTTAGGCTCACAAGAATGGGGATTGAATATATAAAGTAAGACAAGTGTGATCATATACACAAATGATCACGAATCCAGGCGTAATGTCACTAGAACAATTCGAGCATAAGTTGTAGGCTCGAATAGATCGGTCGACTTTTAGGGTCAACTTCGAAAAGCCTGAAAGATGAAGAAACGGATAACAATGTGACTGTAACCTCAAACCATGGTGTAACCTCAAAAGCATCATCATAGGGAATAGTACGTGATTACGACACGCCTTTTAGTGTGGGATTAGTTATAGACGCATATTAAACAACCCTATTTTTACGGGATATTTGATATTTAATATATCAAATTGTATTTTGATTTATTTTTTATCTTTAAATTTAAATTGGATATTAATATAACTTCTCTAAAATTAAGGGAAGAGATATTTGTAAACAGATCTATTTATAACCTGGATTGTGCTAATTTAATTTAAGGCACAATTGCTTGTACTCAAACTCTGTGAAATTGCCTTCAGGCTTTAACGCAGATCATTAATAAAAGTGACTCGTGGACTAGGAAGATTTAACTACTGAACCACATAAAAAATCTCTTTCTTTTCTTTTCCTTCTTGATTATTTAAAAATGATTTATTGCTCTTATTTAGTTTGGATTGACAAAAAACATGGTCAATAGTTTTGTGCTTTCTTTGAGAGCATCATGCATTCTTTCAAACCTCCCATCCAGATTTGCATTCCTTATAAAATGGATGAACCTAATAGAAACATTCTCGGATCTTGAAGTGGATGACCACTACCTAGAATCTCAGAGGAAAATACCCCAAGAACTGAGGAACACCCCCGACGGCCTGGCAAGCAACCTATTAAAGATCAGACCCCAGATGAAGGAAGGGCTTCACTGACAACACGAGACCTTGGTCAAAGTTCCAGGCAACCAAATCAGGATTACTACAATCCTGATAGATATGTCCCAATGGTGGAGCTAGTGAACCAAAGGTTGTGATAAAGACTACCCGAAGATACTCAGCTAAATGAAGAAATGGCAAGAAGGGTAGTTGAGGCCCAAGCACCCCCACGAAGGACTAGGGAACGTCCTCAGGGTAGTACTGCGACTCAAATGGCCAAGTAGAGAGCTCAACAAAATCAGGCAAGAAGAGCTAGGGTGAATGATCGAGTTAACCATACAAGGGTTTCATCTCGAAACCTGACACACACCAACCAAACTAGAGAGATTCTTACTGATACTGGGAACAATCGAGTTGCCCCATACATAGCCTAGAGTAATGATCCAGAACCTGCAAGGCCTACCTCAAATAACGAGAGATGCCATCATTTCCTATCATACATCCCTCACCAATTGAGGAGTACCACATCTTGGTTCTTGTGGACCTTGAACTTGCGAGGGGGCACCTCAAAGACTTGCCCAAAGTGTAAGAACTGTCAGCCGAGACAGAAACACTCGAGCCCGGCATGAGTAGAGGGATAATTGTGAGATCTAATGGAGGCAAATCAAGGGCACAAGCATCCGAGACAACCCTAACCATTGAGGAGTCACATGTTGAGATCATGTGCCACTAGGATCAAGGAACATATGGATAATCAATGATCAACAGCAGGAGCAAAAGATAATTAGTTTCCTCGAAGATAGTCAAGATCATAGTAGGTCGGTGAATGTCTACAATACCAAACCGAGATATTATGAAAAATATCCTAATAATGGTCTAGATCTCCAAGATCACTTGAACTAGAATTAGGGCCAGTACAACCAGCCAAACCTGGACTTAAGAGCGCACTTGAATGCCCAAATGGAGCCCTTACAACTTGTTTACAAGAATAATTACAACCTAATACTGCAACAAAGAGCTGGAGTTCCTTTGAAAAACTACCAACTCTCTATAGTGCAAGCTCCGCCCTATTATGATCCGGTCCAGGAAAGAATTAACGCACCCGAGGAGCAGTTCAGGCTCCTTCAAGAAGGGAAAAAAAGGAGAAGGCATATGACTTAGGTGAGGAGCTAGAGCCTTTCACTCCTCAAATTTTGAGCACGCCTTTCACACAGGGTTTCAAAATACCTCACGTGGCACCATATGATGGGAATACTGACCCTAGTACCCACTTGAGTACGTTCAAAATAGTGATGAAGGCTAGTAATGTTGGCCTCAAACTTCAGTGCATGCTTGTCCCTACAACTTTGTCTGGAGCTACAAAAAGTTGGTTTGACAAGTTCCGTAGACAATCGATCTCATCGTATGAACCATTATCGAAACATTTTAAGTAGTAGTTTCATGCTGCAAAAAGCATCAAACCTAAAGATTCCTCTCTAGCAAACATTAAGCAACAATCATGAGAGTCGTTGAAGAAATATATTGCACGATTTAATATTGAAGCTGATTGAGCTCTATATGATGACGACAACAACCATTTAATGGCTATTCGAGCTGGAATCTTACCAGCAAGCCCCAGCAGAGTTCACTCTTTGAGCTCAAATGTTCATCAATGTAGAGGAGGCCAGGTCGGCAATACAATTAGCACCTCCTTCCCCAATAACTACAACGACAAACATTAACTCTATGACAAGCTCAGCAGCACCATCTACGACTCAACTTTCTGGTAATAATTCTTCCAAACGGAAAAGAAATGAAGGAAATACTCCTGTGTTCGAAGGAAGTTAGAATAAAAAGGGAAATAAATACATCTCCATTTACACAGTGTACACCGAGTTAACAGAGACTTGGGAGAACATATATATGGCCAATGAGAACTAGGTCTCATTTTGCCAACCTGAAGCAATGTGCAATCAACTTGGCAGACGAGATCAGAATAAATATTGTCGATTGCACATGGACATTGGTAAAATGACTGAGGAATGCAGGCGATTGAAGAACGGGATTGAGGACTTGATCTCGATGGGCTACTTCACACAATAGGTTTAAAATAGGAACAATAACCAGGGCTAGGCACCACAAAATGAAAGGGTGACACCGACCTAACCTGCACCACAACCATAAGTCACAACACCTCCTACTAAAGAAGACAATTGACCCCTTCTAATTGATGGAGAAGATGTAATAACCATCTACAGGGGACAACACATAGCTAGGATGAGCAGGAATGCTCAGAAGAGATACGTACAAGAATTGAAAACTACAAATGGATCTCCCTATGTTCCAGAGCCTCGAGCTCCAAAGAAACAAAGGTTCGAATCCCAACCAAAAACCTTTACAGAAGAAGATGCATCTGATTTCTAATTCCCCCATAATGACCCATTAGTCATAACTATCTAGTTCACCAACAAGAGGGTCCATTGAGTACTGATTGATAAAGGGAGCTAGGTAAATATCCTCTACAGGGCGACATTAGAAAAGATGGGTCTATCAGTTCGAGACTTAAAAGCGTGCGCAACTACCTTCTATGGATTTTTAGGAGGAGGGATAGCTAGCACGGGAGCAATCAAACTTCTAGTAACTTTGGAAGAGTATCCTATCATGATCACGAGAATGTTTGAATTCATAGTGGTTGACACCCAATTAGCCTACAATGTCTTGCTCAGGAGACCAGTCCTGATTGGATTGGGGGCAGCAACATCTTTAAGGAACCTAGCACTGAAATTCCCAACACCAAGTGAAATTGTGACACTGAAGGGAGATTAGTTAGTAGCCTGAGAGTGCTATAGTATCTCAATTATGGGGAAAGGTTAATCTAGTGCCCAAGCCCTGGTCGTGATCGAGGAAATAGTAGAGAGGATTTACGAGGTCGAAGATGAAATCGACCCCAAGATGGGAGAAGACTGAGCTGAGCTTGGACCGATAGAGGAGCTCGAAGACATCAATTCGATGATAAGGACACAACCAAAGTGGTAAAATTTGGAAAGAATCTTGCTAACGAGGAGAAATAGCAGTTAACATGCTTCTTGAGGGAAAACCAAGATGTCTTTGCTTGGTCTCATGCAGATATGATTAGGATTAGTCCGAACATAATAAGTCACACTTTGAATATAGATAAAAACTTCCTTCCGAAGCAACAAAAAAGGATGCCCATTGACGATGAAAGGAAGCAAGCCCTAACAAGAAGAAGTGAATATGTTAAAGGCAAATCACTTCATAAGGAAGCTTACTGCCCTAACTGGATAGCCAATCTCGTGTTAGTTCCCAAGAAAAATGGGAAATGAAAAACCTACATTGACTATTCATACTTAAATATTTTTTTAACACATATTTACATATTAACTAAAGGATTTTTTTTACTTATTAATTAAATAAAAATTGTGTTATTATATTAGTTCTTAACATAAGCACTAATACAATAGCACAATTTTAACTTAATTAATAAGTAAAAAAAATTAGTAAATATGTAAATATGTGTTAATGAAGAAATTTTTACTATAGTAATTTTAAGTAATTTATATTTTTTTTACTTTAAACAGAGTAATATATATTTTAAGTCGCTATTTAAATTAATTTATATTTTTTCTTTATTAAATAAAATTTTATTTGACTTTTATATTTTTAAAATAATTAATGATTCATTAGGGAACAGGTGCACTAATATGTTAACGTAATGGATTTTTGCCTTAAAAAAAGATTAGGGACTTAAATGCTACTATATAAAAAGACCAATGACTTTTTCTTTAAAAAAATATTAGAGACTTAAATGCTACTATATCAAAAAATCAGGGACTTTTGCCACTAATAACTATTTTTATTTTTTTGGGTTTTTGATATGACATGAGTAATAGAAAAAGCTTAAATGTGTATGTGGGTGTTTTATGGTTCATAGGCAAAAATAGGGCTTTGCTTAAAAAAGCTCGAGTTTCTCAAATTTTGGCTTAGTGTTGGGTATGTCATTTTAACAAGTGTAGAGTGCTAGAAAATAGCAAACCAAGACTATGTATCCATCAAGTGATTGGAAACATGAATTAGGAATATTCATCCTTTAAAGGATTGTAGAATTCTTATGACTACTTAGGGGTGTTCATTCGTCTAGGGATTGCAGAGCGATAGTAAATATGAACCTAAGATTGATTGTCCCTTTAAGGATTGTAGAGCACTATAAATTAGGGGTAAAAGTAAAAAACTTCCAATCCGACTGTTTAAAAATTGACCGGTCGGTGCTGTATCATCACCGAATTTGGCACTCAGTTTTGGTTTCAGTTTTGTTAAAATGGCAGTCGATTTCAATTTTAAAATTTCTAAATATGGTTAAACCAAAACCTACCCATATATATAATATACCATTTAATTAGCACAATATGGTATGTTGTTTCCTTACTCTTTAAGTGTTCATAGGTTTGATCCTTTAATTTTACATTTTATTATTTTAAATTTTTTGAAAAGTGATCGCAACAAGCTTCGAACACATGCCTAAAGTAATATGAAAGGAAACAATAATTACCATTACACTGCTAGTGAATTAATTTTAAATAGGTAATTTTTTAATATTTATTATAAACTAAAACTAAAACAGCCAAAAATCGACTGGCCAGTTTTGGTCGATTTGTGTAGTTTTGGCGTTCGATTTCAGTT
Source organism: Humulus lupulus (assembly GCF_963169125.1). Classification (NCBI taxonomy): domain Eukaryota; kingdom Viridiplantae; phylum Streptophyta; class Magnoliopsida; order Rosales; family Cannabaceae; genus Humulus; species Humulus lupulus. The sequence continues at coordinate 218,787,333 of NC_084793.1, forward strand.
TATTTCGTAGGAAAATCATAACCAACCATAATCGATTGAATTTCTCCCCTACTAGAAAGTGTGAACCTAAGCTTGGTAGTCCATTTGGGAACGTAGAACACTAGAAAGTGTTAGCTTAGGGCTCTCAATGTGGGTATTGTAGAGTGCTAAAGGATTGAATTAAACATTTGCATTCATTTTAGGGATTTTCAATTGCTAAATAAGGGGCACCTCCATGTTGCTTTCCCTAGTGAATGTGATCAACTAGGATACAGTTCGTAAGAACCCTGAGTCCAAGAGGATAGTTCGTGTGTTAGTTAAGATGATATTGTCTTTTGGCATCCCTTGCATTATTTAGATGAGGCTACCTTACATTTTCAAACGGATCGACTGGGATACCCCTAGTTTGTTTAATATATATGAGTATGCCTTTAAACAAGGCTTCAAGTTCTATTTTTCTCATTTTTCTCCTAGTTAAATGACACCTAATGCATGGACAATGTTGTTAGGCCTTGAGAGGTTCCCTGAGGTATTTCAGATAAGTGTTGAGCTGCAAGAGTTTCGTTGTAACACCCAGGATAGCCAAGACCGCTACACTGTGTACTTATAAAGGTGTAGGACTTACTAATCAAGTCATTTAGTTAAAAAAAAAAAACGTGTCACTGAAACCACTAATGTGCTAGGGTTAAAAGGGTTTGGTCTCAAAAAGGTACATTTCATAAAATTAAACATTTTACACGTGGGATCCCAAAAAGAAACAGCGTTCAAAAGTCAGTTTACAAAATTTCCAAAGTTTAAACAATCGTTAGCCACTCTAAGGCAAAACAGACGTTTCTGGTTCTCCTGATCCTGTCTCACTCTCAACCGTGGCGGCTGAGCAGCTGTTCATGTACATTCTGCTCTCAGAGCTCTCCCAATCAGGGCTGATCAAGCTTGCCCTTGCCTTTACCTGCACCACGTAGCACCCGTGAGCCAAGGCCTAGCAAGAAAACATATCATATTACATGACAAGCAATAATAATATTTGGATAACCCTTTAAGCACGTTCATACACTTAACATACCACAATATTCACAAAGCATGGAGATTCAACCAATGAGTTAGCTAATCATCACCCAACTATTCAGCATAGGTATCCACCAAACAATAATAGCAAACCAATCATATAATAGTCAGGGTCAACACTTAAGGTCGCACCCTCTGTTTACCCCACTGACTCCGGCCCGCTTAAATCAAGCCCAGTGCATAACAAGCTGTCCTCAGCTACTAGTGGTCGAGTCGCGCCCTATGCGCTAGTGTATTCTTCGGCACTCTTAGGCCATTGGTTTATTGTTTACATAGCATGATACCATCCTTTACAAAGCATGCAAAATAGGGAACCCTTAGCCCCATTATAATTCCACAACCCGGTGCAGTTTTCTTTCCTTTAATTTCCAAGTTCACTAATTACGAGTGACGCCTCTCGAGCACGATCCGCTTCCCAAGCCCTAGCTTAACACCTAGTCACAGCCAAGATAGGGAGTACCATTAATAACCACGTTAATATTTCCAGGTGGAGTTCTAGCTTCCGAGACATCGAATTCCACCAACCACGGTGGTGGAATTGATCCCGAGCACCCTAGGTTAGGTTCCCGCTCTTAAAACTCCTAAAAGATCAAAAATACCCTTAAGGGTTGTGGCCCCTAAAACCTAGCCGCGGCCCACCCCTGAAACAGAGGCTAAGCCTCTTTGAAGACAGACACGCACTGCGGCCCTGCCCTGTGGCGCCACGGAGCTTCCCCACTGCAGAGCCTCCTTAGCTATTCTTTGCTTCGCAGGGCCGCGACACTCTATAACAGAGCCACAGCCCAACCCTTCATGCCCAGAAAAACTACCATTTCTAGCCTTCTAACCTTGCTAAAAACCACCCCAAAGAACCCTAATTCCAAAACCCATTGATTACAAGACTCCCAACATGGTTTTAGAAACTCATTCCAACAGAAACCTAGCTTAATAACTCAATAAAATCTCATTTTGATTTCTGAAATCCAGTAGCTCAAGAACTCTAAAACCAGTCATGAAAACTCATAATTTAGACTTTAAATTACAAATTGAAGCTTACCTTCTTTGATGAACCACTTCCTTAACAGATTCCTGAGCTAAAACCCAAGCTTCTCAGCTTTAATTCAATCCTTAACATCAAAACCATAAACACTTTTAATACTCAGCCAAAACTCAGAATTCTAATGCTCAAGAATGAGATTCAATTCTTACCTTGATCCTGGTTGAGTGTTCCTTGGTTAGAACTAAGCTAATCCCTCACAAATTCAGCACAAAACACAGAATTTCCAGCTAAATTCCCTTAGGTTTCAATAGTTTTCTTAAGAGAGAAAAAAGAGAGAAGAGAGGAGCAAAAGTGGGTTGGTTTGAGTCTTTTATTCTACTTCTTTATGTTTGCTTAGTCTAATCTTAGCTAATTAAATCAATCCCGAGGCTCGGGGTACCGAAAACGTCCCCGAGGGCAAAATGGTAAAATTCCCCAATATTCCCGCCTAGGCGTCCTAACCAAAAATATATCTCCATATATTTATTTCCATGACCTGATCACTCGAATAATCATCTAATACCTGAATTACCCCTTGAATTGCCCCAAGTCAAACATTAAGCCCCGTTGTGACTTCCCGCTAACTAGCTCCCTATGATCGCCTTGAATCACACGTTGCAGACTTACCCACATAATAATGTGGTTCTCACAAATATAGCATATAATCACATTTACATTCATATAACCATACAAACATGTTTATCATATAATCACACATTAACTTAATAAACACACACATAAGCTAATTATGCCCTCCCGACATATTAATCAAGGCCCTTAAGCCATATTAGTGATTTTGGGTCGTTACATTCGTGCTCATTACATAGTGAAATAACATGATAAGGAGAATTGTATATATATATATATTGTTTAGTGACTTGTGAAGATAAAGGATCCTTGGTATGTAATACATCTTCTAATTACAAAGGATGGAAATAGTACTACTGTTTCTTTCATGGGGAGGATATGTTCACACTAGTTGGAGGGTATTAGGTAGGTGTTAAATGCTAAATTACATTTACCTATTTCCTTTGTATGTTATGTTTCTAACTTATTGTATATCTCATGTTTGTGTTGTCTCCTTTTTAGGTAGAGAATTTACAAGGCCTTATATTTTGTCATGCAATAGTGATCAAAAGCTTAAGTAGATTTTAGCGATCTATAAAGAGGAACATGGTTGGAAAAATTTGGCAAAAGAAAAGGGTTTGGACACAAGTTTCCTTTGAAAGAAAGTCGAGCCAATGACTGAAGGTAATTTTCTTATTCGACTAGATGATCAAATTCTTGTTTTCTTATTAAAGTGAGATGTTGAATTGCTTGGTACAAAGTCTACTATTCATAACCATTGGACAAAAGAGTAGAATGTTCGTGCGAACAAGATAACAAAAATGATATCATACAAATTTCCATCCAAGTCTAATGCTTTTCCAAGGCCAATAAGTTGATGAACAAGCCAAAGAAGGCTTACGCTAAAGCTTAATCAAAATCTTTCGAGCCTTTTGTTACTCCCACGGTCTCCAAGAGAATCCCACCTTTGAAGGTGATTGAAGATGAAGGACGATTGAATAAAAGGCAAAGAGTCAAATTTGACATCGAGGAAGAGGATACTATAATTTTTTATTATGAAGGTGGTTTGGGCTTACTCAAATCCTTCATTAATTGAAGGATATGTTGAGGCCCTTCTGAATCCTCTTAATGAGACTCGTTTGAAAGAAATTTGACATGTCGAATCCTCTAATTATTTGGTTTTCGTGATTTATCAAGTAGGTATATTTTTTTATTTAATTCCTTTACATATTTCGTATTTGCACTAACTTCGATTCGTTATTTTACAATCTCAATTGGCTTTGATTCACATTCGTTGAGACCAACAATGCCTTAACATAGAAGTTCGTCTCATTCCCATGATAAACACCAAAATTCAATTTGACATGATCAAATACACCTAAACCAAGAAAGAGGGAAAGGAGAAGTGTAATGTTTCAAAATTCTTAATGAGGCTTAGTGCCTTGATTAGTGTGCTAGGAGGGCATAATTGGATTTATATGTGAATTATGCGAATTTCATTGAATATATGTGTGACTATGTGAAATATATGAGTTTATTATGATATGATTGCTTGTGCATGTTTATGTGTATCAAATGTGCTTGTGGGCCCGTTTTCGTTAAAAATGGTATTTTCGTAATTTTGACCCGTGAGGGTATAATTGTAATTATATGTGTTATGTAATTGAGACCACATTATTATGTGGATATTTTTGTGATATTTGGCTTGAGTCGACCCTTCAAAGTTATTTGGCGGAAAAGTGACAACGAAGATTAATACCCGGCTCAGAGTGAGCCAAGGGGTATTTTGGAAATTTTTTGTATATTGGGAATTATTGGAACATTGTTGAGGATAATGTTGATGTTTGGAAGATTAGAGGATTTAAATAAGAATTTTACGTGTAATTCAAGGTTAGTGGGAATTAGTGCCAAAAGACTAAAATGCCCCCAAGGGTTGTTAAGAAAGGTATTGTTGTGATGGGAAAAGTGGTATTTTGACCCCAAAAGTAGTGAAAATCTACTAATTGTTAGCAGCCTTTCCTCACATTATAGCTTACTCTCAACCTTTCCCTTTTAGTTTCTCTCTTGAACACAATTAAGCTTAGAAGATTGGAAGCTAAGGTTAAGGCTTTGGCACTTTGACGAGTCTAGGAAGGATTTTGGATGCAAGAAAAAGAAGTAATAGTAGCTAGGATCATCTTTTATCAAGGGGAGTTCGAATTCAAAGGTGGTAATGAAGATTTTTGCTTTATTTTTCATTTCCAACTTTGGTGTTCTTGATTGAGTGATGTCAAAATAAATTCTTATGATTTGGGGTTTCCAGGAGGTTTTCGTGTTGATTTTGTTGGACAGAGTGGCTTATGCCACCTTCCCGTTTCAGGACGATGCTCGTATCTGGTGGGAGGTGGCGTAATGTCCCAATTTCCTTAACAAGGCTAAGTGCCTCGATTAGGGGGCTAGGAGGACAATAATTGAATATTATGTGCATGTTTATGATTATATGAATGGTTATATGAATTATGTGAGTCATATTATAATATGACTACATTGGCATGTTTAGGTGTATTAAGAATGCATGCACGCCCATTTCTTATTAGAAGGGCATTTTCATAATTTTCACCCGTTGAGGGCATATTTAAATATATTTGTGTGTGTGTGTGTCTTACTATTTAGACCACATTATTATGTCGATATATTTGGGTCATTTGGCACGAGGCGATCCTAGGGAGCAAGTTAGCAGTTCAGTCATAACGAAGTCAAATACCCGGCTCGGGGTGAGCCTAGGGGTATGTTGGTAATTTAGTACACTACCGCGATTTATCGGGTAATGGGAAATTATTTGAGGATATTGCAATTAATGGGGAAATTATGAGGTGTTAATTGATATTAGCGGGAAATGTGGTAAAAGACTAAATTGTCCTTGAGGGCATTAGAGAGCATCGAAATAAGTAGGGCCATTTTGGTATTTTCAATTCAAAGAGTGACTTAGTCACTAGGTTACTTTAGTAACAAGAAACCAAAGGCAGCTACACTCTACTCACTCTTTCTTCCTCATTTTCTCTCTCATTCTCTCTTGGGCTTTGGGTGGTTTTGAGAAAAATATTGGAAGTTAAGGCTTGGAAGCTTGAACTTTGGTGCTAGGAATTGATTAACATCAGCCTAGGGTTATTATTATCAATTGAGGTAATGTCTTTCATCTAATAAATTCTGAGTTTTTGAGCTTTTAGGGTGTTCTTAAGTTTTGAAAACTCAATGTTTGAAGCTTGAGTTGTTGTGAAGTTTTATCCTGGTTTTTGGTGTACTTGTGCTACCTATGGTGTATTGTTATGAGTTTAGGACTCAATTATGGGTTTGGTACTATGTTAGGGTGAATTTTGAGGGAATTGGATCATATAAAATGTTTGAAAAACTGGGTTCATAGGCTCGCCTTGCGGCCCTGTTCTTGGGGCACGCGACCCGCATGAACTCAAAGGCCAAGGCAATTTTCTAAGCTGCCATGGTGCCACGATGCTTGGTGGACTATGCTGCAGTGTGTGTCTAGTGAAGTAGGTTCAAGGCTCTCTAACTTGTAGATAGTCGCGGTGCTTAGTGAGGGGTGTCGTGGCTCAAATTGGGGATATTGGCCAAGTTAGGTTTCGAGTGGCGGGAACTCGAACCTAAGGGCTCGAGAAGGGTTCTACTACCCGGTTTAGTAGAATTCGAGGTCTTGGACGCTAGGACGCAGTCCGAAAGTATTTATTTACTCGATATTGATGGCTATCGCTTATTATGTTTATGAATAAGGTATTGCTAGGGCTCGGGATGGGATACTGCTCAAGGGTCATTGTTAATTAGCTTGTGCTTTGACCAGAGGTAAGAACACTGCACCCAATACGTGACATAATTAGGGCTTGGCCCGGTTGTTAAATATGGATATGATTAGGTCTCGGGCCCTTGTGAATGTGCATGATTTTGATTATGTTTTGTGATTTTTTGATTAATCATGATTGAATGCATTGTATCTAGATAATTATTAAATGATGTATGCTTGTCTGCATTATTTGATTGAAAAGGCTTGACTTATATGTCAAGGACAGCAATAGCACGCTAAGTGCTGGTCGAAAGCATTGACTTATAAGTCAAGGGCAGCAATAGCACGGTGAGAACCAGTGGAAAGCACTGACTTATAAGTCAAGGGTGGCAGTAGCACGCAGACCCCATGCTGGCATGGTTAGGCCTAATCAGGAGCGTTATATACACTTGACCGACCTTATGGTTGCTTGTAAAATAAAGTGTCAGGTATGCTAGGCCAGCTCTAAGGCTGGTTATATAGAGGATAAGGAAATGGGTCTCAGGGTGACTCTATAGTCCCATATCCTAGGGCAATGGGCCCAGGTGCGACTCTATGGTCATGTATCTAGGGAAACGGACTTGGTGTGACACTATAGTCACTTATCTTAATAGAATGCATGCATGAGTAGGGTTATTACTACTAGGCATGCTTATTATGATTATGTGATATGTTATTAATAGCTTATGAGCATGTTTAAGTTTTCTTGCTGAGCCTCGACTCACAGGTGCTTTGTGGTGCAGGCAAGGGGAAAGGGAAATTGAACACGCCATGAGTTTGAGAGCTTCATGGGCATTGTGTACATATGTGGCTGCTCAACCACCACAGTCGGGGTTTCTCATAGCAACTAGGGTCAAACCCTATTTTGCCACTTAGTGTAATGACCCACTACTCTAGACTATTTGGACCATTAACGAAACTATACATAAAACTTACATTTTTACGAAAATACCATAATTTATTGAGTAACTTGCAAAATGAGAGTTATTTACAAACAAACAGAATACTAAGAAGGATTATGGGATCCCATTGTTTTTAAAACAAAAGATGATTTAAAAATAAAAGGCATTACATATTTGGTGCGGAAAATACACATAAAATCATAAAAATTTAAAAGGAGACTACATCCTCGAATCGAATAACGCTCGGCCCCTTGACTCCATTCACCATCAATACACATCCTCCAAGCGTCACGAATCTTACCGCCTCTAAAGCTTATTTTCCTGCACATAAACAGAAAGGAGTGAGCCTAATGCCCAGCAAGGAAAATCTAACACAAAGTCACATACATAATTTCATAAGAAAACATAAAGACCTAACATAATACATATAACATACACTTATTATAATGGCCATTATTACTTGGGGTCCCATAGACTAAACAAGCATATGCCCATGGGGTTAATGGGGTCCTACTAGCTAAGTAGGTCATATGCCCATAACCCATTTGGGGTCTTGTTAGTCATATGGGTCATATGCCCAAGCCTACAAACATACACATATACATATCATAACACTTTTAATAACATAAACATATATATAACATAAGAACATAACATATTAATTCTAGCCTATTTTCCTTACCAAAGTTACCGAGATTATGGACTGAGTTGGGATTGTTGGAACACTCCTAAAACCATAAGAAAGAGTAAGTCTAAAGAAAGGAGATGAAATGAAAGAGATGGAAAGACTAAACCATAGAAAACATACTTACCGACTTATATGCTTAAAAGCTTGGATTCCCTAACCAAAATAAGAATAAGGTTAGGGGACTGAGTAGAAGGTTTTGAGAAAGGAAATAACATAAAAATACAGAAAAGAACTAAAGTTTTGGGTTTACCTCAAAGATTGCAAGATCAGTCTAACATCCACCGAAATACTATAGCACTCACTTACTTCCCAAAGTGTTTGATAAGCTTATGATGTTTAAGCTTATAATTTTTCCCCAAACCAAGTGTTTACACTCTCACACTCACTTAACACTAGCAGCTTCTGAACTTAGAGCAAATGGTGAATAATGGCTGGGTACTAGGTCCTATTTATAGAGTTTGGGAATGAAAATATCTTGATTTTACTTGAATAAAAATAATGGCTTTTTAAGTGAAAATCATTTGAATAATCGTTCAGCAGAGGCTGAAGACTCGTTCAGAAGATGCTGGACTGTTGAAGGAGTTTGAATGGCTGAAGGGAAAAGAATTCAAAAGTATTTGAATTCATGCTGGTGGAGGCGATATATCGCCCCCTATAGGCGATATATCGCCTGGACCTTTGTTCCCGAGGCGACCGCGCATCGATTCGTGTTTTCCGTATCTACGTGCTGCGATATATCGCCCCCTATAGCTGCGATATATCGGCATACGCTGAATATTTAAACACGAATTTACACATTTTTAGCTAAGTTTGAATGGAGTAAACAGCCTTGACTAAGCCCTCAACGTACTCAAAGCTGCTGACTGACCCTATACATTCAAACTTTACCCTTATTTAATTTAATCCTCAAAAAATACTTAATCCTTAATTACCATTCAAAACATATGCTTAAAATCCTATTGGTTGATGTCTAAACCTTATAATATAATAATATAATCCTTAATATCAGTCACATTAATCAAACCTTAGGTTATACTTAATATTCTTAAACTATAGGTTAAACTTAGAAAATCTATAAGTACTACTATGAGTGTCCAAATAATTCTCGGTCTGAACCAAAAATCCATAGTAACAAAGATAACACTAATCATACTATAATACTACTAAACAATTAGCTAAGTAAAGTTCTTGGACTCTACAATTCTCCCCTACTAAAAAGAATTTCGTCCTCGAAATTTACTTACCAAATAACTCCGGATACCGGCTCTGCATGTCCTCTTCCAACTCCCACGTTGCCTCGCGTTCAGTACTATTGCTCCATAGGACTTTAACTATAGGAAAGCTCTTGGACCGTAACTGCTTCATCCCTCTATCTAGGATGCTAACCGGTCGTTCCTCGTAACTTAAGTCTTTCTGGAGCGCTATGGTATCGTACTTGAGGACGTGAGATGGGTCTGACACATACTTGCGTAACATCGAGATGTGGAAGATGTTGTGACTATCGGCTAGTGCTGGCGGTAGGGCTAGTCTATACGCAACTGTTCCCACTTTGTCCAATATCTAAAAGGACCTATGAATCGGGGACTAAGCTTGCCTTTCTTTCCGAACCGCTTGACACTTTTCATAGGAGATATCTTGATCTCCAACTTAGAATTCCACATCGCGTCGCTTGGTATCCGCATATCTTTTCTGTCGGCTTCGAGCAGCCAGCATATGCTGTCTAATAAGCGTTACTGCTTCTAGAGCTTGTCTAACAGCTTCGGGCCTTAGAAGCTGCCTTTCTCCTACCTCATCCTAGTGCAACGGTGATCGGTACCTTCGTCCATATAGCAACTCATAAGGTGCCATTCCGATCGTTGACTGGTAGCTGTTGTTGTACGAGAACTCGATCAGCGGTAAGTGCTTGTTCCAAGATCCTCCAAAGTCAAGTACACATGCGCGTAGCATATCCTCTAAGATCTGAATCGTACGCTCTGACTGCCCATCTGTCTGAGGATGGAAAGCTGTACTAAGACTTAACTTAGTACCCATGGCTTGCTGTAAGCTTCTCCAAAATCTTGACGTAAATACTGATCCTCTATCTGACACTATCGTCTTGGGGATTCCATGCAATCGTACAATCTCCTGGATGTAGATGTCTGCATGTTGGTCTGCCGTATATGAAGTTTTAACAGGAAGAAAATGAGCCGACTTGGTTAGTCTATCTATGACTATCCAAGCGGAATCATGCTGCTTATTCGTCTTTGGCAGACCCGTTACGAAGTCCATGGCTATATCGTCCCACTTCCATTCTGGTATGCTAAGCGGTTGCAATATTCCTGCAGGCCACTGATGCTCCGCTTTCACTTGCTGGCATACCAGACACTTAGATACATACTCCGCTATGTCCTTCTTCATCCCTGGCCACCAATAGACTGCCTTGATGTCATGAGTCATCTTGGTAGACCCTGGATGAACTGAGTACGGGGCATTGTGCGCTTCTTCTAGGATTGTCTTCTTAATACTTTGATCGTCTGGCACGCATACCCGATCCTTATATCTCAATAATCCTTGACTGAATATTGAGAAATCTGTAGTCTTGCCTTCTCTGACTGCATCCGTGTGTGCTGCTAGTGTGTCCTCATGCCTCTGACCAATCCATATGTCCTCTAGCAGATTTGATTGGATAGACAGGTTAGCCAGCTTGCCTACAACCACTTCTATTCCGGCACTGATAAGCTCCTGTTGCAGTGGCTTTTCTATTCCGGATAAGGCTGCTAAGTTCCCATAACTTTTTCGGCTAAGGGCATCGGCAACTACGTTTGCCTTCCCTGGGTGGTATAGGATTTCGCAGTCGTAATCCTTCACTAATTCCAACCACCGACGCTGCCTCATGTTAAGCTCCTTCTGAGTAAAGAAGTATTTTAAACTTTTGTGGTCCGTATAAATCTCGCACCGTTCTCCGTAAAGATAATGGCGCCAGATTTTTAACGCAAAGACCACTGCTGCCAACTCCATATCGTGAGTTGGATAGCGTTGTTCATACTCCTTTAACTGACGTGAGGCGTAGGCTATCACCTTGTCATTTTGCATCAGTACGCATCCCAATCCTAACTTTGATGCATCACAGTAGACAACGAACTTGTCGTTGGGTGTTGGGACACTAAGTACTGGGGTTGAGCAAAGCTTATCCTTAAGCAACTGGAAGCTTTCCTCACACTTATCATTCCAGTTAAACTTTTGTTGCTTCCGGGTCAGGTTGGTGAGTGGAGTGGCTATTTTAGAAAAGCCCTCTACAAACTTTCTATAGTAACCTGCTAGCCCTAAGAAGCTTCTTACTTCCGACGCGTTCTTTGGTCTAGGCCAATCCTTCACGGCCTCTACCTTTGATGGATCCACAGCAACTCCGTCTTTCGATATGATGTGCCCGAGGAACGCCACTTGTGAGAGCCAAAACTCGCATTTCTTGAACTTCGCGTAGAGTTGGTGCTCCTTCAATCGCGTCAAAATCATCCTCAAGTGTTTTTCGTGCTCTACTTCATCCTTGGAGTAAATTAGAATGTCGTCGATGAACACAACGACGAATTTATCCAAGTAGTCCTTGAAGACCCTATTCATTAAGTCCATAAACGCGGCTGGCGCGTTAGTAAGACCAAAAGACATAACCAAGAACTCGTAATGTCCATAACGAGTCCTAAAGGCTGTCTTAGGAATATCTTCCCCCTTTACCTTGAGCTGATGATACCCGGACCGTAGATCGATCTTAGAAAATACAGTCGCGTCTCAGAGTTGATCAAACAAATCATCAATCCGAGGTAGCGGGTATTTGTTCTTAATCGTTACTTTATTCAGCTCACGGTAGTCTATGCACATGCGCATACTTCCGTCCTTCTTCTTCACGAATAGTACCGGAGCTCCCCATGGTGAATAGCTTGGCCTAATGAAACCCAAGTCTAGGAGTTCTTGTAGCTGTGTCTTTAACTCCTTGAGTTCCGTAGGTGCCATCCGGTATGGTGCCTTAGAGATAGGCTCGGTGCCGGGTACTAATTCTATTGTGAAGTCTATTTCTCTAGTTGGCGGCAATCCTGGCAAGTCATCGGGGAAAACTTCTGGAAATTCTTGTATAACTCGAACATCTCCAACTTTGAGTGATGTCTCCTTCTCCACATTCGTGATGTTGGCTAAGAATGCTTGGCATCCTTTCTCCATCATTCTCTGAGCTTTGAGAGATGACACTAACGGTGTGCGTAGTCCTGAAGCTTGTCCCATGAAGCACAGTTTCTAGTCGTCAGGAGTATCGAATGTCACCTTCTTGCGTCTGCAGTCGATCGTTGCGCCATGCCGTGCTAGCCAATCCATGCCTAGGATTACGTCAAAGTCCTTGATCACCAGCTCTATCAGGTCTCCTTCTAGCTCTATGTCCTCAATTTTGATCGGTACGCCTCGTATAATTCGTGATGATAGAACTACTTTGCCCGAAGGCAACTCGGTTGCAAACCTAGTTCTAAATCTTTCACTAGGTTTGTCTAGTTTATCTATCATTCCTAATGAAATATACGAATGAGTGGCACCCGAATCAAATAATACATGACATAATTTATTGAGGATGGAAACCTGACCTGTGACCACCTTGTTGCTAGCATCCGCCTCTCCTTGGGTTAAAGCAAAAACCCGAGCAGGAACCATCTTTTCTTCCTTCTTTCCTTCCGGCTTTTGCTGAGGACAGTCTCTTTTACGATGCCCTTCTTGACCACAGTTGAAACACTCCTTGGTGTTGGCACGGCATTCTCCAGGATGCTTCTTCTGACATTTGGCACATGGCGGATATTCCACGTAGCTCGACCTGTTTCCCCCATTGTTTGGTCATGCCCTTTTATTGTTGTCGGCTTGCTTGTTGTCAGGATGCCTTCTCTTCTGTCCGTTACCGTTGTTGTTGGACTGATTGTTACCGCTATTGCTAGGCTGATTGTTGTTCCGACTGGCCTGAGGTTGGCTCTGCTGTCTGGGTTCAGGCTTGCTAGCTTCTTCTTTGCTCACGTTGGCCAGCAACCTTTCTACTTCGATTGCCGTCTCAAGAACGTCGGCATATGTAGTGTTTCCCGGATTTGCTAGCTTCACCCCCATCTCGATCTTCGGGCGAAGTCCTCTAACAAACTTGTTCACCCTCAGATAGTCGGTTGGAACCAACTCTGCTGCGAACTTGGCTAAGCGGTCAAACTGACAAGCATATTCTGCCACTGTTAAATTCCCTTGCTTCAGATTGGTGAACTCCTCAACTCTCGTAGCAAGCACTGATGAATTGTAGTACTTCTTGTGGAAGAGCTCCACAAATCGGGTCCACGTCATAGTGGCAGCATCGTGGGATTGCTGGACCAAATCCCACCATATCCTGGCATCTTTCTTGAGTAAAGATGAGACGCAGGATATGCGGTCAGTATTATTGAGGTTCATGTTGGCTAGGATCGGCTCCACATTCCTTAGCCATTCTTCTGCTTCAAAGGGGTCCGTAGTCCCTTCGAAGTTCGGAGCGTGCTGCTTGCGGAACCTCTCGTACACTGGCTCCATATGCTGTACAGGATAAGGAGCGTAGTTCGTCATAGGCCATCCCCCATACGGACCAACTTGTTGGGGTGCTGAGGCCATTGGCTGCGGCTGCGGCTGCGGCTGTGGCGGAGGCTGAGATTGAGCCTGTTGGCGTTGTTGCTGCAGAAGTTCCTCGACTTGCTGTCGCAGTCTGGCAATCTCTGCAGTGTTGTCAGCTGGCTGTGCCGGCGCGTTGCGGCGAGCAGTAGCACGCACTCCCCTTCGGCGAACGGTAGGGACCGCATTGGTCGCTGGAACATCGTTGGAAGCGTTCCCATTGGTGCGAACAGATCTTCGGAGAGACATCGTAGCAGAGTTCTAATAGTTAAAAGAAACATGTTAGAACTTTTTCCTAATAGGCTCTAAGGCAAAAACTTATTCTAAAACAAACATATCTCGGACCTATTTATTATGACTTTTTATGAAAAATTATATAGGTCTTTATTTATTATTAGAGCGGGTTTCTATACTTAGAAAAACAAGTCATCTTTATTTTCTAAGTGTGTTTCTAATAATCCTATATGACTTAATTCTCAGGCTCGAAACTTATCTTTGTTCCAAAGTTAACCATATTGAGGGAGGGCTGGGATCAGTAAAATCGTTCCCACTACTAAGGCCCCCTAACTCTCAATAAGGAAACCAGGTTCATTGATTTGTATCCACCCTCACCGAACTCAGTCATTATTCATTTTATTTAGTATTTATTATGATTGTGAAAAAAATTCAAACTCACACATGATATTCAAATAGCATGTTTATTCATTTGGAAAACAATTTCACTTATTACAATCATAATATAAAAGTAAATAAAACAAATAAAAACTACTAATCTAAAAATCGGGATCTTCTACATCCGATCAGTCATCTAACATATCATCATCTATAGCCTCATAGTCATCATTATCATGAGCATCAAAATGCCCTCTAGGAAGGTTTGTGAGAATCCTATTCTTTTGCTCCTTGGTGAATTGAAATTCAAATTTTGCGGTGAACCTAACTAAGAGGAAATAGTATCTCATTGCTAATGGTGATTCATCCTCATCATTCATTTCTTCCCATATTTCTTCTAAGGCTGCTATTACAGGATGGAAATCTTTAAACAACCTAATCACTAATACATATTGTTCCGTTGATCTTAGCATTATTTGTTTAGCCTCTTGAAGGCCACCTATTGCTTGGTGAAACAAAAGCAACCTTCGTGTAATCCTTTCTAAGGCTCCTATGGTGTTTCTTGGCTCCCTTATTCTTTTTAAGGCCTTAATGGCTCGGATATCTTGGTAGGTTAAAGCTCCATTCATTTTTAACTGAAACATAAACACTAAAGTTGTTAGCTATACACATAGACAAAGTAACTTGTAACTTGTAACTTAAACACTTACTTGGCGGTCCGATTCGGAGCTTTGAGCATGTGTATCGAGGAGAACTTCATGCGAAGGAACCGTTTGCTCTTATACCAACTGTAATGACCCACTACTCTAGACTATTTGGACCATTAACGAAACTATACATAAAACTTACATTTTTACGAAAATACCATAATTTATTGAGTAACTTGCAAAATGAGAGTTATTTACAAACAAACAGAATACTAAGAAGGATTATGGGATCCCATTGTTTTTAAAACAAAAGATGATTTAAAAATAAAAGGCATTACATATTTGGTGCGGAAAATACACATAAAATCATAAAAATTTAAAAGGAGACTACATCCTCGAATCGAATAACGCTCGGCCCCTTGACTCCATTCACCATCAATACACATCCTCCAAGCGTCACGAATCTTACCGCCTCTAAAGCTTATTTTCCTGCACATAAACAGAAAGGAGTGAGCCTAATGCCCAGCAAGGAAAATCTAACACAAAGTCACATACATAATTTCATAAGAAAACATAAAGACCTAACATAATACATATAACATACACTTATTATAATGGCCATTATTACTTGGGGTCCCATAGACTAAACAAGCATATGCCCATGGGGTTAATGGGGTCCTACTAGCTAAGTAGGTCATATGCCCATAACCCATTTGGGGTCTTGTTAGTCATATGGGTCATATGCCCAAGCCTACAAACATACACATATACATATCATAACACTTTTAATAACATAAACATATATATAACATAAGCACATAACATATTAATTCTAGCCTATTTTCCTTACCAAAGTTACCGAGATTATGGACTGAGTTGGGATTGTTGGAACACTCCTAAAACCATAAGAAAGAGTAAGTCTAAAGAAAGGAGATGAAATGAAAGAGATGGAAAGACTAAACCATAGAAAACATACTTACCGACTTATATGCTTAAAAGCTTGGATTCCCTAACCAAAATAAGAATAAGGTTAGGGGACTGAGTAGAAGGTTTTGAGAAAGGAAATAACATAAAAATACAGAAAAGAACTAAAGTTTTGGATTTACCTCAAAGATTGCAAGATCAGTCTAACATCCACCGAAATACTATAGCACTCACTTACTTCCCAAAGTGTTTGATAAGCTTATGATGTTTAAGCTTATAGTTTTTCCCCAAACCAAGTGTTTACACTCTCACACTCACTTAACACTAGCAGCTTCTGAACTTAGAGCAAATGGTGAATAATGGCTGGGTACTAGGTCCTATTTATAGAGTTTGGGAATGAAAATATCTTGATTTTACTTGAATAAAAATAATGGCTTTTTAAGTGAAAATCATTTGAATAATCGTTCAGCAGAGGCTGAAGACTCGTTCAGAAGATGCTGGACTGTTGAAGGAGTTTGAATGGCTGAAGGGAAAAGAATTCAAAAGTATTTGAATTCATGCTGGTGGAGGCGATATATCGCCCCCTATAGGCGATATATCGCCTGGACCTTTGTTCCCGAGGCGACCGCGCATCGATTCGTGTTTTCCGTATCTACGTGCTGCGATATATCGCCCCCTATAGCTGCGATATATCGGCATACGCTGAATATTTAAACACGAATTTACACATTTTTAGCTAAGTTTGAATGGAGTAAACAGCCTTGACTAAGCCCTCAACGTACTCAAAGCTGCTGACTGACCCTATACATTCAAACTTTACCCTTATTTAATTTAATCCTCAAAAAATACTTAATCCTTAATTACCATTCAAAACATATGCTTAAAATCCTATTGGTTGATGTCTAAACCTTATAATATAATAATATAATCCTTAATATCAGTCACATTAATCAAACCTTAGGTTATACTTAATATTCTTAAACTATAGGTTAAACTTAGAAAATCTATAAGTACTACTATGAGTGTCCAAATAATTCTCGGTCTGAACCAAAAATCCATAGTAACAAAGATAACACTAATCATACTATAATACTACTAAACAATTAGCTAAGTAAAGTTCTTGGACTCTACACTTAGGTCGGCTTGTTGTAACTTTTTGAGTTGTAAATAACCTTTTTAAATGCTATTTTGGGATCCTATGTATGGAATTAAATGTTTTTTTTAATAAAATGGTTATTCCTTTTTACCAAATATTTAACCTTAAACTGTCAATCACATTTAGCCACACGTTTTTGGTCAAATAACTCATTTAGAGAGTCTAGCACTTTTTAAATACACAGTGTAATGGTCTTGGCTAACCATGGCGTTACAACTTGGTATAAGAGCGTGCCAAGGTTAGGGGTTCTTAAAGACTGGTTAGACATGTACACTCGTCACTAAAGACAAGCTCGTCTCAGGGTTTGGTAACTATTTATGTGGTTATGTGTTTAACTGCTTAAATAGGATATAAATGCCTTATTTGACTGCCTTATTAGGGAGCATGAGATATTCTCATGGGGCTTGGCCCTTGACTGTTGTGTGTATGCGAAAGATGTGCTTATCAACGCTATTATTGCTTTTGAATGCAAAGGAAATGCTTATCAATGTTGTTATATGCATATGTATGCCAGGAAATGCTTATTAGCATAGTTATCTGTTTATAAATGTTAGGAATTGCTTATTAGCACCATGTTTGAGCATGAATATGAACTGACATGCTTATTACCATGACTATTGAGTGTGAATACTTGTTTGTTCGGTCTTGGACCGCAAGGCGGCAAGAAGTATTGTTAATGCTACTTAACAAGCCAAATTGATTACTGTAGAAAGATATAAGCATGAAAGTATGATTCCAAGGCATTCGGATTCGCTAGCCGGCCAAGAAATACCGGCTGAGAATGATAATCATGGTCAGACCCTTCCACCAACTCCAGCATACAATCAGCAAGTGCTTACTGATATGCAAGCTAGATTATAGAGGCGGGAAGAAGAGATATGCCTGCTTAGACAGCAACATGTTCCAACAGGGAACATTCAACTAGAGGTGCCACCTGCGTTGGTACCGACAGTAGTACAACCGTCTGAGGTTGGGAATAGATGGAACCTCTTTATGAAAGGTTCAGAAAGCAGCACCCTCCAGTCTTTGAGGGCAATACAGATCTAACCAAGGCCAAGCAATGGATGAGTATGGTTACCACTATCCTGGATTTCATGAGGGTAGTTGGTAATGAGAGGGTAGCCTGTGCCCAATATATGTTTCGGGAGGATGCACGAATTTTTTGGGAACTGATATCCCAGATAGGAAAATCAATACCCTAGATTTGGAATAGTTTAAAACTATGTTCAATGAGAAGTATTACAATGATACACTTAGGGCTGCAAAGGCAAAAGAGTTCAGTAAGTTGTTACAGGGGAACATGTAACGTCCTAAATTCTGCTAATAAGGCTTAGTGCCTTGATTAGTGTGTTAGGAGGACAATAATTGATTTAATTGTATTATTATGTGATTAATTGCGATATATGTGCATTAGCACTTAATTACTTGAGTTATATTATAATGTGAATATATATGCATGTGTTAGGTGAATTAAATATGCATGCGGGCCCGTTCTTGTTAATAAGGGCATATTTGTAATTTTTGACCCATTGAGGGTATATATATGTTTATGTGTGTGTTATGGTTGACACTACAGTATTGTGGAGATATATTTGAGATGTGTGGTCCGAGACAGTCCTAGGGAGCGGATTAACATAATAGTCACAACGGGGTCTGATACCCGGCTCGGGGTGAGCCTAAGGGTACTTTGGGAATGCAGTGTGTATTCGGGGCTAATTGGGTAACTGGTAGTTAGTTAGCAGTTATTTAGGTATGCTGGGATTAATTGGGGATTTATAGGAATACTTGAGGAATTAGCGGGAATGTGGTAAATGACATTTTCTCCCTTGGGGCTGTTAAAGGGAAACATTTGGATAAGGGACATTTTACTCTGTTGTAAAGGTTAGACTTAGACCTTAGGAGTCTAGAACTAAGCTGAAGGAACTTAGTCTTTCATCCTCTCTCTCTCTCTCTCTCTCTCTCTCTCTCTCTCTCTCTCTCTCTCTCTCGTGGAACACTCCCTCTTTCTAAGGCTTGAAAATTTTGTGAAACTCTTGGAGAATTGGCTCAGGAATTGAGGAACATGAAGCTCGAAGGGTTTGGGATTTAGCTCAGGGTCGGATTCTCAGCTGAGGTAAGGGTTTTATTCAGATTATTGTTGAGTTATCTGATGTAATTTAGGGGCTTTCATGGGGTTTAAACCTTAGGCTAACTTTGGATTTTGGTGAGACTATGGAGTAGTTTTTTGGGGTAGTTATACTGATTATGTTGCATTGATATGAGTTCTAGACTGAATTCTAGGTTTAGGTCAATTTCAGTGGAATTGGGTCGAGAAAATGCAGGGAAAATGCTGCCTGCATGAACCTAGAAGGCCTAGAGCGTCGCAGAGCAAGTTGAGGCACGCTGCGCCCCGTGTCCCCCAGGTGAAAGCCTTGAGCTCTTTGACTTGTAGAGGGCCACGACGCCCGAAGGAGCGGTCGTAGTTCAAATAGAAAATAATTTCCAATTAGGGGTTTTGGGCTCGGGAACTCAAACTTAAGGGCTCGGGAAGGATCTTACTACCCAGTTTAGTAGAATTCATGGTCCCGGAGGCTAGTTTATTATTCTAAAAGCTTTAAATCGATTTATATTGTTATGGTTATGTATTATTACTTTGGGACTAGGTTTTACCACTAAAGCCCGGAATTAGGGATCGTGCTCGGGATCCCCTTGCACTGTTAGCTCGGGACTCAGGTAAGAAAATTGTTTGTGCCCATAGACCAGGGCATGGCTTGATTATCTATATTTAGTATTGTATTTGAATGTCTATAATTGTTATGTCATGTTTATGTGTTTGTGACCAATCGACAAAGGTCGGGATCGATAAGGGCCGGAAACGACAACAAACATGGTGAATGCAGGCCGCCATGGCATGGCCATCTAGGGTGTTGTACTCACCCCCTCAGTTAAGACCGTTAACCTAGTGCCTAGTAACACACCTTGATCGACTTAGGCCACTTTATGAATTGTCTGTTGTATTTGTTTAAGTTATGCATTTATTGAAATGAACTATTATATGCTATCTTTGTGGAGCTTTCTTGCTGGGCCTTAGGTCATGGGTGCTCTATGGTGCAGGTAAGGGCAAAGGAAAGGCTGACCAAGCATGAGTTGGAGGGCATGGAGCGGCGCGTACATGTTTGGCCTACCTGGCCACCACGGCTAAGATAGTTTTGAGGAACGTGCTATAAACATTTGATTTTGCCTCTTAGGTCGATTGTACACTAACTTTTGAGTTGTAAATATATTTTAAAACAATATTTTGGGATCCCAATGTAACACTTTTATGATTTAAATGAATGTCCAAACTTGTATACTTAAGTCTTATTTAAATGAGTCTTTACTTTAGTTAATCACACTTGTTGGTCTAATATTTCGATTAGCGAGTTAATGGCACATTTTAAAATCACAAGGTAATTACTCTAGGGTAGTTGAGCATTACAACTTGGTATCAAAGCGTGCCAAGGTTTATGGTTTCTGGAGATTGATCGAACATGTACGCTCGCTGCCAGAGCCAAGCTCGACTCAAGGTTGGTCGGTATTAAGTGAAATATATGTTTAATTGCTTGTCTGAACTTCCTTGTTTACCTGATTGATATAAATAGAGCATGATGAGTGTATATAATGCTAGAGCATGCCCCCTTTGACTACTATATGATTATACTATGTGTGCATTGTGTTGGTTTGATATTTTTGTTTGATTGGTTGAACCGAGAGCTGGTTTCTTTGGTTGTTGTTATCGTGCCTAATGTTTTGCATCATTGATTGTAGGCATATTGAAGTTATGCCTTCGCGATCAACTAGATTCCGCAACAATATGGCCGAAGATAACAACCAGGGTCAAGACCCTCCACTTTCCCCACAGAATTAGCAACAAATGTTTGCAGAAATTCAAGCCAAAATTTAGAGAACTGAAGCACAAGCTCTGACGAGGGATGTTGGACTACAAATTCCACAAGCTGTGGCAACAGTGTTAGCCCAGCCTGTTATGGAGAATAGATGGGAGCCTCTATATGAGAGGTTTAGAAATTAGCACCCTCCCACCTTTGAGGGCAGTCCAAACCCACTACGGGCAGAGCACTGGATGAACATGACTTTTTCTATCAAGATTTCATGAGAGTGGAAGGGAACGAGAGGGTGGCTTGTGCCAATTATATGTTGAGAGATGACGCCCACATCTAGTGGGAAGTTGTGACTTAGAGGAGAGATGTGACTACCATGACTTGGGATGAATTCAGGGGTGTCTTTAATGAGAAATATTACAGAGTTGTAGTTCGAGCTGCAAAGGTGGATAAATTCACCAATATGACTAGGAATAGGATGACCGTCACAGAGTATGCCTTGAAATTTTTCCGGTTGGCTATGTTCGCACCAGATTTGGTGCCTCCTGACATAGCAAGGAGAGATAAATTTGTACGGGGATTGAATGTGATGATAGTCTGTGATGTTAAGATAACACTGGATCTGAGGACTACCACTTATGCTAAGGTAGTGGAAAAAGTCCTTACTGTTGAGGGTGCTGAAGACTAGATCTAGAAAGAAGATGTCACAAGATGCGATGCTTGGAGGACGGTGCCTCCCTTCACTTGGTATGGCCTAGGTAGTGGCCCCAATGAGCATAATAGAAAAGGCCTAGATTCTTTTGTTCCCTCTGGTCCAAATAGGAGGGCACGGGGTGCCTTTGGTGGTCGTCAGGGTGGGAGAGAGAACTGGAGAAGATTCCCAAAATGTCCACAATGCAGGCGACAACATCTGGGGGAGTGTAAAGTCAGAGCATGCTTCATCTGTGGGAGTGTTAGTCACTTGAGGAAGGACTGACCACAAGCCAGAAAAGAAGAACAAAAGATGAGTGATAGCCTCATTCCAGCCAGAGTGTTCACTTTGACTGTGACCGAGGCTAAGGCTGGTCCCTCGGTCGTGACAGGTCAAATTTCTAGTGCCTGTTCTTCATTTACTGCATTGATTGATTCATGAGATACTCATTCATTTGTATCCGCTAGGGTGATAGTGTTGGGAACGTGTTTCCTAATGCGCATCGGAATGGTGGTGGGTTGGCCCAGTGTACAACATAAAATATTGTAACATATTTAAACTACCTTTATATATGCGGATCCATTAATATACATTAATCATAAGCAATAAAAGAGTAGAAAACATACCTCTTGTACCTATCAAGTGTCATTGCTATCTCTTCGTAATTTTAATGAACTTCCTATCCAAGCTGCTCCCAAGTACTCACACTAAGATCTTCCACAATGTTCTCTACACCTCAAGAAGTGTGTCGGCACTTAGAGAATAAAGGATAGTTAATTTCTTATTCTACTTGATGTACTCAACAGATTAGATCAAGAGAATGTACCTTAGATTGGTTCTTTATCTTTTTCAGGGAGAGATAGAAAAGTATCGTTCTTTTCTTTTAGAGTGAATAACAGTCTCCTCTTATTTTCTGATAGGTCTAACTTAAATAGAAAATATTTAAATTTAAAAAATAAATCTGCAACCAATTTACAATAAATCTTTTAATTAATTAATAATCTCATTAATGAAAATATCCAAAAACTAACTTTTGAATTTTCCATTAATTAATTAATTAATTAATTAAAATTAAGAAAGTTATCCTTGAAAAATGTGTAGTACACGCCACACACAGTCCATGGACTGTGTGTGTCGTGTACCACCCTATATTTTAGGGATATTCGATTTTTCGATAATTATTTAATAATTTATTCAAACTACCTTATCAGATAAAAATCCAACAACCTGATAATTAATTCAAATTTAAATTAATTATCTTTTTAACTAATTATCAAATATAATTAATTATTTGAATAAATATCAATCTTTTAAATTCAAATCTAATTTGAACTTATCAGATTATTATCTCCCACTCAAATAAAGATATTTAAGTAATTCTACCAAGTAATTAAAACCAATTTAAATTAAATAATAGTTTCGAAATTAAATATTCAATTTATTATAATTAATTAATTATTTAATATAATTTCAAAAATTACATAATAATTAAATATTAATTCATTTTGTTAATTACAACTAATTGTAATTAATTAATTAATCACTATTGTCACATAATTGCATATTTGGCCCAAAGAACAAATTTCTTCTTAAATACGCCTTTCAACCATTTTTCCCTTTATATCAACTCTTGCCTTGAATAGTGTTGATAAAGCCGCTATGGGGACCTATGGACCTATAATTCCAAGCTCTAATAAATTTGAGATTATTAATTAAATGATCTTAATTTATTAATCTCATGATTACTCCACTATAAATATGAGACTTCACTCTTATAATTATAGACATTTCATTTACTGAGTACTTTATAAAATAAAGCGTCAATTGATATAATCATTACATACAAATTAACCCTCTAATAATGTTTCATAATTAATCAGGAATAAAATTACCATTTTACCCTTTATTATATCTTGTTTCCTTAAGTACCATTGACTTTACTAGTGAAGGTTAATTCATAACTAAATTATGAATTTGAGCTCAATAACCTTTCAGTCCCAAAAGTCAACCCTTAAGAGAACCATTATTCAATCTCTTATGAGAATGTATAGAGTCCATATATGTATACTATGTCCCCAGCCATTTATATTAATGAGTTCCCAAAACAAAAGTTTCTAGCCTGATCATTCTGACAGACCCTAACGAGTGAGTCAAAGAACTCATATAACATAAACAGGAGTTCATAGTAACTACAGGATTAAGATCTCTTTGTATATGATCATATGTTTATATATTTAATTAATACTTTGAAATGGTATTTAACAAAGTATTAATAAACATATCTAGTCCAGTTCTATATATTCTCTAATACATAAAGTACCTCCACTAAAGTGCCCCACTACACTAGTAATCCAGATCTAGATCACATGTATTCTTAATACTAGTGAACCGTACTTGCAGTAATTAATCTAAAGATTCCTTAACTTTATTTTACTGCGAACTATTCAAGTTCATTTATCTCAAACACAATCCTCCTGTACCAATACGTGCTTGAGATCACATATATGAACTTGGGAATTTTTCTGATATGTACATAATATTATCACAGAATAATATAGTCCATAAAATATATGCATAATAAATTCAATTTATTTATTTATTTCTTAAAATAATGTCTACTACATATGCTTTCAGGGCACAAGTGCCAACAGATAGACCATTTGTGTAGACCTTGTGACCTGTATGCTAGGGGATTTAGGACTTTGTTGCCAACTGGGGAACTGGTAGTCTCTAGGAGGTGGGTTAGGGCATTACCAGTAGAGATAGATCATAAGGACTTGTCTGTGGATCTGATTGAATTAGTGATGGATGATTTTGATATGATCTTGGAGATGGATTGGTTAGCAAAGTATGGGGCTACGATAGACTTTAAGCGAAGGATGGTAACTTTTGAGCCGGAAGGAGAGGAACCCTTCGTGTTTGTGGGGACAGTGTGTAATGCCCCAAATTTCCTAATAAGGTTTAGGACCTTGATTAGGAGGCCGGAAGGGTCATAATTGATTTATTATACTATTAAATGATTATATGCATGTTTATGTGAATTATGTTATTATATGATGATAAATGCATGCATATGAGTCCACATTTTATTATAAGGGCATTTTGGTAATTTGGCCTGTTGAGGGCATAATTGTGTATTTTGGTGCATGTTTGTGATTAATTGATAAGGCCACATTACAATGTGGATTTGTTCGAGCCATTCACCATGAGACGATCTTGAGTGGAAAGTAGCGGTTTAGTCATAACGGGATTAAGTTCGGGGCTCGGGGTGATTTTAATGATTAGAGTGTTGCCGAGAATGAAAGGGTAACGGGATATGGATTATTGGTGTTTAAGAATTTTGGAGAATAACGGGAATTGGAAGGCGTTAATTGTAATTAACGAGAAAGGCAAGAAAGGATGATTTTGCCCTTAGTGGCTGTTAAGGCTTTTATTTAGACTTGAGGGCATTTAGGTCTTTTCACCCTAAAGGATTTATATCAAAAATAAAGCTGTAGAAATCTTAAGAAAACATAGTCTCCTTCATCTTCTCTCCCGTGCACCATTTCCTCTCCTTTTCTATTTGAATTCTCAAGCTCTTTTTGAGGAATCAAGCCAGGGAACCGAGTCTTGATGATCTAGGGTTATGCTCTACCATTGAAGAGGGTGTGATTCTAAGATTAAGGTGAGTTTCTAGCCATAAAAAAATTAGTTCCTGCTCTGTTTTTCCATTTGAGTTTCAGCTGGTTTGTGAGTTGGAAAGTTGAGTTTCAATGGATGTTTTTGGCTAGGATTCTTGGGGTTGTGATGCCTAGGACATGTGGGGATGGTTTTTGGGTTCATCTGGGACTTAATTTGATGTTTGGAAGCATTGGAATCAAGTTGGGATTGGAGGAGTCGAAGGAGAAAGTTTCATGGCACTTTCTGGCTGAGTGTAGCGCTCTAGCGCCCACTAAGGGGCGCTACAGCGCTACTCAGGGTGGTTTTGGGCATTTTGGTTCTGGAGTAAGCGTTGGGGCGCTAGTGGATAGCACTAGGGCACTACCCTGTTTCATCAAAATCCCGTTTTGTGTGTTTTTAAGGGTTTTTGGCTCAGGGTTTCAAGCCTTCAGGCCCGGGATCGAACCTACTCACTGTGTGGGTACATTTCGGGGTCTCGAGAGTGGGGTTTGGGTCAAGATCTTTTTATTGTTGATTTTCATTGATGGAGGTTATATTTGGTTATGACTAGGTGTCTGCTACAAGATTAAAAGGTCGATCATTCTGAAGGGTCGTTCTTGTTCTAATTCTCGCTCGAACCAGAGGTAAGAAAACTGCACCCCATGTGTGACATGCATGGTTATTCTTGATGCATGTTGGATGTTCAAATGTGAAGCATGCGATGCACGAGAAACATGTGATTAGGGCATGCCATGAATGTTGAATATGAGACTGATAAGAGCTTGAGTCTCTGTGTTTGTGCATGATCATAATTGTGCTAGCAACTGTTAAGTAAGCATGCTGAATGCCCTACGTTTGGATATTTGACATATGATATATGCCTAGTAGAATTACTTACTTGTGCGTGGCACTGACTCATTAGTCAGAATTGGCAATGGTGTCAGTATCAACTATGAAGTTGTGACTCATTAGTCAAGTTTGGCAGTGGTACTGAGCACTGGTCACATGGGATTGACTCATAAGTCAAGTACGACCTTAGCGTCTTTAACGCAAGCTGATAAAAGATTAGATCTAATCGACATCTGCATTGAATGACTCAAATGAGCATTAATGCCAGACCGACCTCAAGTTTGATGTAAATTAAAAGCTCTTGTCTAGTCAAAGGGCTAGTTATTTAGAGCCAAAGCCAGAAAGGCTAAGGTGACTTACAAGTCACATGGCTAGGAGGGTATGGGACCTCCAAAGTATGACTCATTAGTCATCTATCCAGAGCGTGATTCATTAGTCACTTATACAGAGTGAGACTCATTAGTCATCTATCCAGAGTGTGATTCATTAGTCACCTATATAGAGTGAGACTCATTAGTCTTCTATACAGAGTGTGACTCATCAGTCACCTATACAGAGATAGACTCATTAGTCTTCTATACAGGGTGTGACTCATTAGTCACCTATGCAGGGTGTGACTCATTAGTCACTCACTTTGAGATTGACTTACTAGTCATCTATTCAAGAAGCAGGTCCCCAGAGATTGACTCATTAGTCATCTAATCAGATGCAGGACCCCCATAATCATTTGTTTGAACTTGCTTGCATGCATGAGGAAGGCTATTACTACTAGGCATGCACATTATGATTTTATGACATGCTATTACTGTTCATGAGCATATTGAGTTTTCTTGCTGGGTTTCAGCTCACGGGTGCTATGTGGTGCAGGTAAAGGAAAAGGAAAGCTGGACCATCTTTGAGTTGAAGAGCTTAGGTGATGACGTGTACATATGTGGCTGCTCGACCGCCACGGCCGAGAGTTGAAAGAGGAACTAGGGTTAAATCATGTTTTTCCGGTTAGATCGGCTGGTTGTAAATATTTTCTTGTAATAGACCTTTAAATTATATGTTTTGGATCCCAATGCATACAGTAAACGTTCCAATGAAGCGTTATATCTTAACCAAAAATTTTAATCCCTAAACCGCTAATCATACTTAGTACACATTTATAACCAAATGAATTGATTAGCGAGTTTAGCACTGTTTATAATGAGCACCGTAATGGTCCCTGGAGTTTAGGGCATTACACAGTGAGTGGACCACGAGTACCTATGATCTCTACATTGAAAATTAGAGACCTATTGCAAGAAGGTTGCATAGGATTCCTAGCAAACATAGTGGATACCTCTAGGGTCATTTCAGTTGGACCGGGTGAGACTAGGTTGGTGTGTGAGTTTCCTGATGTATTTCCAGTAGACCTGACAAGATTGCCACCACACCGAGAGATCGAATTTTTCGTATAATTAGCACTGGGAGCAGAACCAGTATCGAGGACACCTTACATAATGGCGCCAGCAGAGTTATAGGAACTGAAGATTCAGTTACAGGAATTACTGGATCTAGGATTCAATAGACCCAACTTTTCACCTTGGGGTGCTCCAGTGTTGTTCGTCAAGAAGACGGATGGATTCTTAAGAATGTGCATCAATTACCGAAATAAGTTGACTATTAAAAATAAGTATCCACTTCCCATGATGACGACTTGTTTGATCAGCTACAAGGGATGACAGTATTCTCTAAGATTGACCTTCGGTCTAGCTACCATTAGTTAAGGATTAAGGAGAAGGACATACCAAAGACAGCGTTCTGTATGAGGTATGGACATTATGAATTCCTAGTCATATCTTTCGGATTAACCAATGGCCCAGCACCCTTCATGGATTTGATGAATATGGTCTTCAAGGATTACTGGATAAGGTTGTGATCGTATTCATTGATGATGTACTAGGGTACTCTCAATAAGAAGCAGAACATGAGCAACATCTTTGTTTGGTACTACAGTGGCTAAGAGAGCATAGGTTTTATGCCAAGTTTAGTAAGTGTGAATTCTGGTTACCCCAAGTAACATTTCTTGGTCTTATCGAGAGTAAGGAGGGGATTCTGGTGGACCTGACTAAGATAGAGGCAGTGAGAGATTGGCTAAGACCGAGTAGTGTACCAAAGGTTAGAATCTTCTTGGGGTTAGCACGGTACTATCAATGATTCTTTGAGGGACTCTCCAGGATAGCAACACCACTGATTGAGCTGACACATAAGAAGACAAAGTATGTCTTGACAGATAGATGTGAAAATAGTTTCAAGGAGTTAAAGCGACAACTGATCACTGCTCGGGTATTAAGTCTTCCCTCAGACAAGGAAAATTTTGTGGTCTATTGCGATGCTTCGAGGCATGGGTTGGGTTGTGTATTAATGCAAGCTGGGAAGGTGATAGCTTACGCGTCTAGACAACTAAAGGAGTATGAACAGAGGTACCTCACACATGATCTGGAGCTAACAGTGGTGGTATTCACACTGAAGGAATGGAGGCATTACTTGTATGGAGAGAAATGTGAAATATACACTGACCATAAAAGGTTGAGGTGTTTCTTTACTCAAAAGGATTTGTTATGCGCCAAAGATGTTGGCTAGAGTTTGTAAAGAACTACGATTGTGAGATTTTGTACCATCCAGGAAAGGCCAATGTGGTGGCTGATACATTGAGTCGAAAGAGCCCAGGGCAGTTATTTAGTTCGAGACAGATATAAAAAAAGCTAGTTGAAGAAATGACAGGAGCAGGAATTGAACTGGTAGTTGGTCAGCTAGCCAACATTACTCTTCAGTCCACACTCCTTGAGAGAATCTGAGAAGCGCAAATGGAGGATCCACAGTTGAGGAAACACAGGGAGGATGTCTTAGCTGGACTGGCTAGAGACTTTTCTATTTCACAGGTGGATCTATTGAGGTATAAAAATTGAATTTGCATTCTGATGGATTCTGGTATTAGTCGAGAGATTCTGGATGAGTCTCATACCACTCCCTATTCTCTACATCTGAGTACGATGAAGATGTACCAAGATCTAAAGACTTTGTATTGGTGTCCAGGAATTGATAATTATTTGGTGGATTATGTGGCCAAGTGTTTAACCGGTCAGCAAGTGAAGGCTGAACATCAAAGGCCAGCAGGGTTGTTGCAGCCTTTAGGGATTCTAGAGTAGATGTGGGAGGATACCACCATGGACTTCATGGTTGGATTGCCAAGGATAGTGGGGCAACATGATTCTGTGTGGGTGATTGTGGATAGGTACACCAAATTAGGCCACTTTTTTCCTATTAGAACAACTTATACGATGGAGCAGTATGCTGAGTTGTATGTTAAGGAGATCGTGTGTCTCCACGGGGCTCCGAGATCGATAGTGTTCGACAGGGACCCCGCCTTCACTTCTAAGTTTTGGGAAAGCTTGCAGAAGGCTATGGGCACGCAGTGGAGGTTCAGTATTGCCTATCATCCTTAGATGGATGGACAGTCTGAGAGGATAATTCAAATAATATAGGATATGTTGCGGGCCTGTGTGCTGGATTTTGGGGGATCTTGGATTAAGTATCTCCCTTTGATTGAGTTTTCTTATAATAACAGTTATTAGGAGACTATCGGAGTGGCTCCGTATGAAATGTTGTATGGGAGGAAATGCATATCACCCATTCATTGAGATGAGATGGGTGACAGGAAGTCCTTAGGTTCTGAGGCAGTTCAAGGGACTAATGAGGCAACTTAGAAGATTAGAGCCTGAATGCTCGTCTCCCAGAGTAGACAGAAGAGTTACTAAAACTTGAAACATAGAAGTGTAGAGTTTCACATCGGTGACCATGTGTTTCTGAGAGTTTCTCCTTTAAGGGGAGTGAAATGATTTGGAGTGACAGGCAAGTTAAGTTGTAGGTTTATTGGCCCCTTTGAGATCCTGGAACGAGTTGGAAAGGTGGCATACAGGTTAGCTATGCCTCCAGATTTATCAAGGGTTCACAATGTATTTCATGTGTCTATGCTCCAAAAGTATGTATCAGATCCTGCATATGTGCTAAGCTATGAAAAGCTAGAGTTGGATCAAGATTTGTCCTATGAGGAGAAACTGGTTCAGATCCTAGACCAGAAGGACAAAGTCTTGCGGAACTTGACCATTGTCTTAGTGAAAGTGTCGTGGAGAAACAGCAAAGTGGAGGAGACAACTTGGGAGCTTTAGTCTAATATGCAAGATCGGCATCTCGAACTATTCAGGTAAATTTCGAGGGTGAAATTTCTATAAGGAGAGGATAGTTGTAATGTCCCAAATTCTGCTAATGAGGCTCAATGTCTTGATTAGTGTGTCTGGAGGGAAATAATTGATTTAATTGTATTATTACGTGATTAATTGCGATATATGTGCATTAGTACTTAATTACTTGAGTTATATTATAATGTGAATATATAAGCATGTTTAGGTGAATTAAATATGCATGTGGGCCCATTCTTGTTAACAAAGGCATATTTGTAATTTTTGACTCATTGAGGGTATATATATGTTTATGTGTGTGTTATAGTTGAGACCACAGTATTGTGGAGATATATTTGAGATGTGTGGTCCGAGCCGGTCCTAGGGATCAGATTAGCGGATGATGTGTGTCGTACCACAACAAATTTAACAATTATTTTTCTTTCAATTCTTCCAATTATTTTAGTATAATAGCAAGCACAGGTCGAACCCACGAGGGCTATCGTTCACTTTATTATTCAATAATTAGCACTAAGACTAAAAAGAGGGATTTAGATTTCAAACTCAAAATTAAATAACATAAACTAGAAAGCAAATAAAGATTGATATTACGATATTAAGAAACAGTTAAAGGTTAATCTCAACCCTCAACAATCATTCCCAATCATTAATAATAAATATTATTCCAATTTCTCAATTCAACTATTAACCCCGCAGATAACGGGGAAGCAGAAAATTATCCCAATCACCCTGTTACAAGTAATCAAGGCGAATCGCTCAATAATTAACTCTTTTAGCCAAGCAATGAATCTATGGAGTATACAATCTATTTAACTTAGGTAAAACATTAAATCCTATGGAGACAAGTTATTCTAGGCATTAAATTAATGAAACATATAATTCATTTAACCTAGGTTCTATTTTTCATCTCAATCAACAATTCTTTTGACATTACTATCAATTGCAATTTATCACATACACTTAGAATCCTAAACTATTAGGTGAGTAGTAATTCTAAGATGACAATTGAACAATGTAAAACCTTAATTAGTTGGCCACCTAACAAGAAATCACAAAATTCATAACATTCAATTGGAAAAATAGATACAGTTTAATATTGAGAGAAATTAAAGAATAATACTCATTATCAACAATGAAGAATTCATGTCTTGGGTTTTTGAATTAACCCTTAACCTAAAAAAAAACCTACTCCATAATAGAAATCATAATCACAAACATAATTAAAATTAAAGAGATTAAGGGAAGAAAAGAAACAAGATTGATGAACAATAGTGTTGTAGTCTTTGCTCCAACCCTTTCTGAGTAGTTTTCTCTCAATAAACCGTAATAAAACTTAATCTCAAATTAACCCTAAATATATTTTATAGTCCCCTTTAAATTACATTTAAAATCTAATTAAAAATATGAAAATAGCCTCGTAGGCCGCAGCCTGAATTTCTGTGTGTCACGGCCTAAAACTGAATATAGGCAAACACTGGTCATGCAGGGCGCGGCCTGAAAAATCTGGGCAGCGGCCCAACTTCACTTTTCTACACAGCAGGTAGCGGCCTACCTTTTTTTGGCAGCGGCCCGACTGGAACATGCAATATGTAACGTCAATTCCAATTAAATTGTCGCGGCCTGCTTTTTTTGGGTCGCGACCTATCTTCAATTTCTTCAATTCTCGAACTTAGAGAGCTTGTATGCTTACGCCACTTCAACACTTTAATCCTGAAAGCCTGGAATGCTCCTAAAACTTCATTTTAACCTCATCTCAGCGAGTCTTTTTCGACCTATGATTCATAAACTACAATTGCCATCAAAATGTCAGATTTATCATCATAAATACAATGTAGAAAATATGTTGTAAACTCACGAAACTATGTTAAAACTACTAAAAAATGCTATCATAACACCATCCAAGCATGGAAAAATTTATCAAATATTAATACAAAAATGATCTTATCAAATTCCCCCACACATGAATTTTGCTAGTCCCTTAACAAAACACTAAAATAACAAAAATAAAAATAAAAATAATACATACTAATCTAGACTCATTAGACAAAGGTCTTGTCAAAATCTTGAATGTTTCTGAGAATCACACAAATATATAATGCTAGAATAAATTCAAATTCCATATTCATTAGAATTTCAACCCCATAGTGAATCACTACTTAAATTCAATCTTTATAGCCTCATTCACAATCAATCTTACTCACTTAGATGTATCAAAATCAATCTCTCCATGTCAATTATTTATATATATGTGCCCCTTGTATAGAAAATACTTCTCATGAAAGAAAATTCACTCCATATACATTAACCAATTATTCTCCACTAATATAAATACACATAACCAAGAATCAAAAGGTCTTTATAAGCTTGTAATGTAAGGCTAATGTTAGGAGTAGATGAAAAGGTTACATTTAGGCTCAATTCACACCATAGCATACATTTTCTTTTCTAATCTTTAGATCTTCCCACAAACTTCCCATACAAATCTAGAATAAACAATCTTTTATCTTCTTCTTTTTACATTGATCTCACTATTTCCCCCACAGTTATTATTTTGCAATATATATATATTTCTGAAATTTTCATTGTAAACTCTTTTATTTTCTTTTTTCAATTCACATTTCATAGAGAAATAGGGGATCCTTTACATTCAGAGCACAACCCAAACAAAAGAGCCATTACATAATTTTCCTCCCTTCTTTATATTATCCATCACACAAAATAACATTCACTTGTGACTATGGTGCAATGGGTTACAAGAAAGGATTAAAATTTTCAAAGCTGCAAAATTCTAGATTATAGGTTCATAGAAGAAAAGAATAGTCTTTATGGCTCAAAAATGGAACTATGGAATAACAAATCAAGGGTAGGCTAGAAAGGCTCAAACGATCCAAAGAACTTGCCTTAATCCTCTCCCTAACTATGTGTACTCATGATTTTGCCTCAAATAATTAATCAATGCTTTCTAGAGTGGCAGAGACTTTAAATTTCCATCATGCAAAAATTTTTACAATACAAATAAGAAGTAAAATCAACTGTGTACATAAATTCCAAAATACAAGCTCAAGCCTAAGTAGCAATCACACATGGGTTAAGCACACAAATCATACATAATTCATCATTATCTAGCATCACATTTAGTACAACCCATAGTTCACATCATCGACCACTACATTCAACAAGACCAACACAAGAAAACACACAAACAAATAAAAAACAGACTAAAAAAATTAAAACTGGAAAAATAAACCCAACAATAGACAAAATGAAATTATTCCCTTCCCCCACACTTAAATAGTACATTGTCCTCAATGAAAATAAAATGAAAGATAAGGAAAAGAAAACTCCCTCAAGTACGCTTTTTTTAACGTCGTTAGCTCAACTGAATGTTGCTCACAAGATCCTTATGTTGGGTATTTCAATGAAGTCACCTTCCTTTTGATCTTACCAGGAGAATCAAACACAATAAATTTGATAACTTCACCATCAAATTCCATTGTCAACGTTCCTACTCTAACATCCAGCTTTGTATTTGTTATCATCAAGAATGGCCTCCCAAATAAAACCAGTGTCGGATTGGGTAGTGATGCTTCCCCCATTTCAAGTGTATAGAAATCTGTTGGAAAGACAAGTCCATCAACCATTACCAGCACATCTTCAACCACCCCTAAAGGATAAGCATTAGTGCGATCAGCCAGATGAACAATAACTCTTGTCTCCTTTAGTTACCCAAGATTTAAAGAAGCATATGATGAATATGAGATGACATTAATCAATGCTCCCAAATCTATCATACACCGCTCAATCCTTTTATTCCCAGTCATACAATGAATTGTAAAGGTTCCAGGATCCCTGAACTTTGGTGGAAGCTTCTTTTAGAGAATAGCATAGACGTTCTCCCCCACACTTATCTTTTCATCACTCTTGGGATCGTGCTCGGGATTGCCTTGCACTGTCAACTCGGGACTCAGGTATGAAAACTATTTTTGCCCGTAGATCAAGGCATGGCCCGATTATCTTTGTTTAGTATTGTATTTGAATGTCTATAATTACTATGTCAAGTTTATGTGTTTGGGATTGATCGGCAAAGGTCGGGATCGGTAAGGGCTGAAAATTAAAACAAGCATGTTGAATGCAGGTTGCCATGGCATGACCATCTAGGGTGTTGTACTCACCTGCTCGGTGAAGACCGTGAACCTGGTGTCTGGTAACACACCTTGATCGGCTTAGGCCGCTATATAAATTTTCTGTTGTATCTGTTTAAGTTGTGAATTTATTGAAATGAATTGTTATATGCTATGTTTATGGAGTTTTCTTGTTGGGCCTTAGCTCACAGGTACTCTATGGTGCAGGTAAGGGCAAGGGAAAGGCTGACCAAGAATGAGTTGGAAGGCATGGAGCGACGTGTACATGTTTGGCTTACCTGGTCGCCACGGCTGGGGGTAGTTTTGAGGAACGTGCTATAAATATTTGATTTTGTCGCTTAGGTTGGTTTTACACTAACTTTTGAGTTGTAAATATATTTTAAAGCAATATTTTGGGATCCCAATGTAACACTTTTATGATTTAAATGAATGTCCAAACTCTTATATTGAATTATTATTTAAATGAGTCTTTACTTTAGTTGATCACACTTTTTGGTCTAATATTTTGATTAGCGAGTTAATGGCACATTTGAAAATCACATGGTAACAACTTTAGGGTAGTAGGGTGTTACAGAACATGTCAGTGACAAAGTATGCACTGAGATTCTATAGATTGGCCAAGTTTGTTGCAGACTTGGTACCCACTAATGGGACAAGGAAGGAAAGGTTCCTTCAGAGCCTACAGCCTATCATAATCTGGGATGTTTGCATTACGACTGTGCCTAGGGTGATGAAATATGCCTAGGTGGCAAAGAAATCCCTTACTATCGAGGGCACAAAGAACAAAATCTAGCGCAAAAACGCACCAAGAGAGACACTAGGAGGATAGGACCTCCCTTTATGGGTTCTGTTAGGGGTGGAGGTCCTAGTGACCAGAAAAGGAAGGCTCTAGGGCGACAATGAGGTCTAGAGGACCTACCCAGAGTGCGCTAGATTTAAGAGGTGCCATGTGGGAGAGTGTCGGGCAAAGGCATGCTTTCTGTGTGAGATAGTGGGACATTTGAAGAAAGATTGTACGAGAGCAAGGAAAGAAGAACCAAGGAAGGCGGACAGCTCGACTCCAGCTCGAGTGTTCGCATTGACACAAGCAGAGGCTGAGGCTACTCCCTCAGTAGTGACAAGTCAGCTTTCTAGTGCTGAAGCCTCTCATACTGTTTTGATTGATTCTGGTGCTACACATTCTTTTGTTTCTAGTAGGATAATTGATAGACTGTGTACACCATGTGATTATTATACTGCGAGGTTCGAAACATTACTTTCCACTTGGGAGTTAGTAGTCTCTAGGAGATGGATCAGATTGTTGTCAGTGACAGTGGATGGCAGAGAGTTGTCAATTGATTTGATTGAGCTAGCAATGAATGACTTTGATATGATTTTGGGCATGGACTGGTTAGTGAAATATGGGGCAATTATAGATTGGAAGAAGAAGATAGTAACCTTTGAGCTGGAGGGTGAGGATCCATTTGTATTTGTTGGCACTATGCGTGGACCCCGTGTACCTATGATATCAGTATTGAGGGCTAGAGACCTACGAGGTGGTTGCATAGGATTCCTAGCCAGTGTGGTAGATACCACTCAGGTCATGCCAGTGGGACCAGAAAAGACTAGATTAGTCTGTGAGTCTTTGTATGTGTTTCCAGAGGATTTACTAGGGTTGCCACCACACAGAGAGATAGAGTTTGTTATTGAACTGGCACCACGGATAAAGCCAACATCTACAGCACCGTACTGAATGGCCCCAGCAGAATTGAAAGAACTAAAGGTACATTTAAAAGAGTTGTTAGACTTTGGTTTTATTAGACCCAGTTTCTCTCCATGGGGTGCGCCAGCCCTATTTGTAAAGAATAAGGATGGTTCAATGAGGATGTGTATTGATTACAAGGAACTGAACAAGTACCCTTTGCCAAGGATAGATGACCAGTTTGATCAGTTGCAGAGTAAGACGGTATTCTCGAAGATAGATCTTAGATCTGATTATCACCAACTAATGATCAAGGAGGAAGATATATGGAAGATTTCTTTTCGCACTAGATTCAGGCATTATGAGTTTCTAGTCATGTCATTTGGTTTGACTAATGCCCCAGCAAATTTTATGGATCTGATGAACAGGTTATTCAAAGATTATCTGAATCGGTTTATGATCGTCTTCATTAACAATATTCTAGTTTATTCTTAGTCAAAGGAAGAGCATGAGCAACACCTCAGGCTGGTGGTATAGAGACTGAGACAGCACAGACTATTTGCGAAGTTCAAGAAGTGTGAGTTATGGTTACCACTAGTGACTTTTCTTGGTCACGTTGTCAGTATAGATGGAATCAAGGTTGATCCTGCTAAGATTGAGGCAGTCAAAGATTGGCCAAGGCCAAGGAACGCCTCAGAGATCAAAAGTTTCTTTGGATTATTAGGTTATTACAGGAGCTTTGTGGAAGGGTTCTCAAGGATTGCTACCCCACTGACGAAACTGACACGCAAAAACCAGAAGATTGTGTGGTCAAATAGGCGTGATAACAGCTTCCAAGAGTTGAAGCGGTGTTTGATTACCGCTGTAGTTTTGAGTCTTCCAACAGATTAGGAGAATTTCGTAGTTTACTGTAATGCCTCAAGGCAAGGGTTAGGTTGTGTCCTTATGCAGGCAGGGAAGGTGATTTCCTATGCATCATGACAGCTGAAGGATTATGAACAGTGGTACCCTTTGCATGATCTGGAGTTAGCTGCAGTGGTCTTTGCACTAAAGGTATGAAGGCATTACCTTTATGGGGAATAGTGTGAGATATACACTGACCACAAGAGCTTGAAGTATTTCTTCACACAGAAGGATTTGAACATGAGATAGAGGTGTTGGTTAGAACTGGTGAAGGATTATGATTGTGAAATCCTGTATCACCCAGGAAAGGCCAACGTGGTGGCAGATGCCTTAAGCTAGAAAGGTCCGAGACAATTATACAATGCGAGACAGATATCCAAGGAATTGGCAGAGGATATGATTAGAGCACAGATAGAGTTAGTAGTGGGCCAGTTAGCCAACATCACCCTGCAGTCTACTCTTTTAGAGAAGATAAAGGAAAGTCAATTGAGTAATCCATATCTGATAAGGACTAGAGGGGATGTCCTAGCTATAATGGCTAGGGACTATTCAACATCAGAAATGGGCTTACTAAGGTATAAGGGTCGGATTTGTGTCCCGATGGATGTTGTTATCAGAAGGGAGATTCTAGATGAATCTCATACCACCGCTTACTTTTTGCATCTAGGGACCACAAAGATGTATCAGGATTAAATATCGATATATTTGTGGTCTGTGATGAAGAGAGATGTGATCGAATAGGTTGCTAAGTCCCTGACATGTTAGCAAGTCAAAGTTGAGAAATAAAGGCCAGCGGGGCTATTACACCCTTTGGATATCCCAAAGTGGAAATGGGAGGATATCTCAAAGGATTTTGTGGTTGGGTTGCCCAGGATTGTGGGTCAACATGATTCGATGTGGGTTATCATGGATCGATATACCAAATCAGCTCACTTCTTACCAGTAAGGACGACTTATACAGTTGATCAGTATGGAGATCTCTATGAGAGAGACATAGTGCGCCTTCATGGGGATCTAAATTTTATTGTATCTGATTAGGACCCCACATTTACTTCCAAGTTTTGGGGAAGTCTGCAGAAGGCTATGGGTACACAACTAAAGTTTAGTACATTTGTAAAGCCCCAATTTCTTGAAATGTTAATTTGAAAATTACCATAAATAAGGTTTAAAATAAAAATACTCTTTTATTTATAAAATCATTCATAAACACCACTCAATGTTAAAAAGATTGAAACTCTGGAATTTTTTAGTTTTCATAAATGAAGTAAACAACTTAAAAATCCAATCCATAAAACTAAAACATCATTCTAAAAGAAATACTTAGTAAATTTCTAATGTAGGCTCGATCCCCTATGATCATAAATCCTTGACATGTATGCCCTCCACCAAAGCTCTCCAACTTATTGTGTTGTAACCACCTCTTTTCCTTTACCTGCAGCACAGAGTACCCATGAGCCAAAGCCCGGCAAGAAAAGATGTGTAGGACACAACCCCATAACCTTTACCGGGAACTTAATTCAATAACAATAACAATAACTATAATATAACATAAATCATAACTCGTGAAAAGAAAACGTAGTCCAAATTGAGTTGGACAAGTATCATATAATGTAAGCATGCATTTTCATAACGTAGACATGCATTTTAAACGTAAGCATGTCAAATAGTTATCACATACACATACACAACACGTAACTATAAGTTCATATATGCCCAATAGACATAAACATTCATTAGTACATTCATGCATTAACATAAACATATCACATAATATAACTTCTATCATAGAGTACGTCAAGCGTACACCCTGCGTGCAGGTGTTCACTCTTCTTACCTCAGATGCAGCAGCGATCCACACACCCTAACGCATCTCTTCAAGTATCCTCGATGAGCCTAAACATAACATATATCATTATGGCTTTAAAACTCTCAACCAAGAAAAACCATAATTAAACCCACTAAAATTCTTTTTAAAACTAATTCGTCATCATATTATCATTGAGAAAGTCTTTAAACCCCTCTGCATAAAGTCCCAACAAATACAAGCTTATATCTAAAAGGTACATGCAAAAGTCCTCAAAATCACGTTGCTGGGTAGCTGGCGCAGTCGTGCTCACAGAGCGCCAGGCCAAACCAGCTGAGTAGCGCAGTCATACCAGGGCTAGGCACAGTCACGCTAGGCCTCTACTTTCAGCGATCGCAGTGCGATTTCTAAACCTTAAAATCGAACCTAATCGTAAAATCTCGAACCCAAACCCCCAAAACAGGTATCCTAACATGTTTATAACCCCATGAATCCAGATATTAACATCCCTAAACCTATATTAAACATTCATCAACCCAAAAACAGTAAAGTAGCCTTAGATCTTAAAAAAAACTTAGATTGACAAAACTTTAAACAGAAGTTTGAACACTTACAGATGAAAATCCAGCCACCAAAATCTTAGATCCTTGAAGTCTAAAGGATCTCCTAGCCTTTCAATATTCCAGATTGATGATCTCCTCCAAACTTGAAGCTTTAAAATCTCAGATTAAGAATGATAAATTGTTCTTGGTCTGTTCCCCTTTAGCCTATCGTAAAACTAGAGTCTAAAGAAAATACGACATCTAAACCTATTTCACCTTTTAATTAATTATTTAATCTGACTTAATTCATGTAAAAAATAAATGACCTTTCTATCCCCAGCCTCAAATTTATTCTTAATAATCACTTAAGACCCGTATTGTAATTTCCTTCCAAAACTAATAACTTCAATTTTCGATAATTACACTTTCTACATAAAACCCATAATTCTACTTGGACCCCCAATATATAATTTATATTAAACCTTGGCCCCTAACACTTGAAGAAACTAACGTGTGTGGATTGCTTGACAGAACACATAAATAAACATACATCATAAATCATGGATATCATAATTCATATAATTAAACACATAATACCATACAATTTACCAAAATACCCTTACTAGTAAAAGTGGATATTACAACTGCTTATCATCCTTGGACAAATGGGCAATCTAAGAGGACAATATAGATATTAGAGAACATGTTGCAAGCATGTCTGCTGGACTTTGATGGGACTTGGAGTAAGTATTTTCCTTTGATAGAGTTTTCCTACAATAATAGCTATCAGTCGACCATTGGAGTGGCTTTTTATGAGATGTTGTATGGTAGGAAATGTAGATTGCCCATTCACTAGGATGAGATGGGAGAAAGGAAATACTTGGGTCCTGAGGTAATTTAGAGGACCAATGAGGCTATTGAGAATATCAGAGCTCGGATGCTCGCGTCTCAGAGTAGATAGAAAAGTTCTTCAGATTCAAAGCGCAGGAACGTGGAGTTCTGAGTGGGAGACTATGTTTTCCTTAGAGTTTCACCATTGAAAGGGGTGAAGATATTTGGAAAGAAGGGCAAGTTTAGCCCTAGGTTTGTAGGACCTTTTGAGATCCTAGAGAGGATCGATCAAGTGGCCTATAGATTGGCCTTACCTTTGGCATTTTTGGTTGTACACAATGTGTTTCATATTTCGACACTTTCGAAGTATGTATCATATTTGAATCATGTATTGAGATACAAAGATCTGGAGTTGCATGCAGAACTTTCTTATGAAGAACAGCTAGTCCAGATATTAGAGAGGAAGGCCAAGGTCCTGAGGAATAAAACTATAACTTTGGATAAGGTATTATGGAGGAACAGCAAGGTTGAGGAGGTGACCTGAGAATTAAAGTCCAACATGCAGGATCAATATCCCAAGTTGTTCAGGTAAAATTTTGAGGACTGAATTCCTGTAAGGAGGGGATAATTGTAACATCCCAATTTCCCTAATAAGGTTAGTGCCTTGATTAGGGGGTCGAGAGGGAAATAATTGAATATTATGTGCATGTTTATGATTATATGCAGATTATATGAATTATTTGAGTTATATTATAATATGACTATACTGGCATGTTTGGGTGTATTAAGCATGCATGTGGGCCCGTTTCTTATTAGAAGGGCATTTTTGTAATTTTGACATGTTAAGGGCATATTTGAATATATATATATATGTCTATGTGTCTTGTGATTGAGACCACATTTTTATGTGGATATATTTGGGTTATTCAGTACGAAGCAGTCCTAGGGAGCAAGTTAGCGATTTAGTCGTAACAGGGTCAAATACCCAACTCGAGGTGAGTCTAGGGTTATTTTGGTAATTTAGTTCATTACCGAGATTTATCGGGTAATGGGAAATTATTTGGTGATTATTTGAGTATATTGGCATTAACGGGGAAATTATGAGGTGTTAATTGAGATTAGCAGGAAATGTTGTAAAAGATTAAATTGCCCTTGAGGGACTTAGAGAGCAAGGAAATAAGTGGGGGCATTTTGGTCTTTTTAATTCAAAGAGTGACTTAGTCACCAGGTTACTTCAGTAACATGAACAAAGGTGGCTACACTCAGCTCACTCTCTCTCCCTCGCATTCTCTCTCATTCTCTCTTGGGCTTTGGGTGGTTTTGAGAAAACTATTGGAATTTAAAGGTTGGAAGCTTGATGTTTGGTGCTAGGAATTGGTTAGCAGCAGCCTAGGGTTGTTTTTATCAACTGAGGTAATGTGTTTCACATATTAAATTCTGAGTTTTGAGCTATTAGGGTGTTCATGAGTTTTGAAAACTCAAAGTTTGAAGCTTGAGTTGTGGTGAATTTTT
The DNA here is from genome assembly GCF_963169125.1 of Humulus lupulus. NCBI lineage: Eukaryota > Viridiplantae > Streptophyta > Magnoliopsida > Rosales > Cannabaceae > Humulus > Humulus lupulus. The sequence continues at coordinate 218,828,992 of NC_084793.1, forward strand.
AGCTTGGTTTTGGTGTATTCGTGCTGCATTGGTATATTATTATGAATTTAGGACTCAGTTATAGGTTCGGTACTATGTTAGGGTGAATTTTGAGGGAATTGGCTCACAGAAAATGTTTGAAAAACTGGGTTCGCAGGGTCGTACCGCGGCCCTGTTCTTGGGGCGTCGCGGCCCCCATGAACTCAGAAGTGAGGGAAGTTCTCTGAACCGCCATGGCGCTACGACGCTTGGTGGGCTGCACCACGATGCTTGTCCAGTGAAACAGGGTCAGGGTTCTCTATCTTGTAGAGAGTCGCGACGCTTAGTGAGGGTTGGCGCGACTCAAATTTGGGTTATTGGCCAAGTTAGGTTTCGGGTGGCGGGAACCTGAACCATGGGGCTCCGGAAGGGTTATACTACCTGGTTTAGTAGAATTTTAGGTCCCAAAGGCTAGGACTCGGTCTAGATGTCTTTATTTACTTGATAATTATTGATATCACTTATTATGATTGTGACTAGGGTACCCCTAGGACTCGGGATAGGATAGTGCTCTAGGGTCATTGTAAATTAGCTTTTGCTTGGACCAGAGGTAAGAATACTGGACCCAATACATTACATATATGATTAGGGCTTGGCCCGGTTGTTAAATATGGATATGATTAGGGCTCGAGCCCCTGTGAATGAGTATGATATTATGCCTGTGATTGTTTGATTAAGCATGCTTGAATGCTCTGTATATGGATAATTGTTAAATGATGTGTGCTTGTCTACATTATCTAATTTGAATGGCTTGCCTTATAAGTCAAGGACGGCAATAGCGCACTGAGCGCTGGTTGAAAGCATTGACTTATAAGTCAAGGGCGGCAATAGCGCATTGAGCGCCGGTTGAAAGCATTGACTTATATGTCAAGGATGGCGGTAGCACATGAAGCACGGGCTGATATGGTTAGGCCTAATCAGGAGCGTGATATACGCTTGACCGACCGTATGGTCGCTTGGAAAATAAAGCGTCAGGTATGTTGGGCCAGATCTAAGGCTAGTTATACAAAGGATAGGGCAATGGGCCCCAGGGTGACTCTATAGTCCCATATCCTAGGGCAATGGGACCTGGTGTGACTCTATGGTCATGTATCTAGGGCAACAGGCCCCGGTGTAACACTGTAGTCACTTATCTTAATAGAATGCATGAATGAGTAAGGTTATTACTGTTAGGCTTGCTTATTATGATACTACGATATGTTATTAATTGTTTATGAGCATGTTTAAGTTTTCTTGCTAAGCCTCGAATCACGGGTGCTTTGTGGTGCAAGTAAAGGGAAAGGGAAGTTGGACCAGCCATGAGTTGGAGAGCTTAGCTGGCGGCGTGTACATATGCGGCTGCACGACCACCACAGCCGGGGATCTCATAGCAACTAGGACAAAACCCTATTTTGCTGCTTAGGTCAGCTTGTTGTAACTTTTTGAGTTGTAAATAACCTTTTTAAATGTTATTTTGGGATTCCATGTATGGAATTAAACGTTTTAAGAAAATGGTTATTTCTTTTGAAAAAAATTTTTAACCCTAAACCATTAATCACATTTAGTCACACGCTCATGGCCAAATGGCTCGTTTAGAGAGTCTAGCACTATTTAAAATACACAGTTTAACAATCTTGGCTATCCAGGGCATTACAGGTGGCATCCCAAACTCAAAATGTCTCTACTATGAGTTAGGAGGAATTCTAAGACCTGTTTAACCTGAAGTACTATAGTAATGCAGTTAGAGCTACAAAAGTAAATGAGTTTACCGATTTGGTGCAAGGTAGTATGTTAGTCATTGAGTATGCCTTGAAATTTGATAGGTTGTCTAAATTTGCACCGGATTTGGTGCCTACCAATGCAGCAACACAGGATTGATTAGTTCAGGGGCTAAACGCTATAATAGCCTGGGATGTTCGGATTACCCCACTACCTGGGGAAACTACTTATGCCTAGGTTGTTGAAAAATCCCTCAGAGTTGAGGAGGTAGAGAACAAGTTATGGAGGGAGAGTTTCGCATGACGAGATTTTTGGAGGGTGGTGCCTCCATTTGTGGGATTTGGTAGGAGCGGAGGCCTTAGTGACCAGAAGAGGAAGACCTTGACATATCAACCATTGCATGTCCTGATAGGAGTGGCCAAGGTGTTCTGGGTGGCCACCAAGGCGAAATTGAGACATGGAAGAGTTACCCAGAGTGTGCCAGGTGTAGGAGGCGCCATTTAGGCGAAAGCATGCTATTTGTGTGGTGTTGTTGGACATCTCAGGAAGGACTATCCGAATTTGAAGAAACTGGAACCTAAGACGACGGACAGCTTGACTCCAGCTCGAATGTTCACCCTAACTCTGGTAGAGGCTAAGGCTAGTCCCTAAGTAGTGACAGGTCAGCTTTCTAGCCCTTACACTTCATATACTGTATTGATTGATTCTTGTGCTACACACTCATTTGTTTCTAGTAGAGTGATCAATATATTGTGTATACTCTGTGATTATTATATTGTAGGGTTTGGGACTTTATTGCATCCTGGGGAGCTGGTAGTCTCTAGGAGATAAGTTAGGTCATATCCAGTGGTGGTGGACAATAGAGAACTATCAATGGGTTTGATTGAGTTGGGTATGGATGATTTCGACATGATTTTTGGAATGGATTTGTTAGCCAGGTATGGAGCGACTATAGACTACAAGAAGAAGATGATGACTTTTGAGCCTGAGGGTGAGGCCCCTTTGTATTGTTGGCAGTGTGCATGGACCCCATATTCCTATGATATCAGCATTGAGGGCTAGATACCTATTGCAAGAAGGTTGCATAGGATTTCTAGCTAGTGTGGTGGACACCACTAAAGTCATGCCAGTGGGACCAAAGGAGAGTAGATTGGTGTGTGAGTTCTTAGATGTGTTTCTTGAGGACTTACCAGGATTTCCACTGCACCGTGAGATTGAGTTCCTCATTGAGTTGGCATCAGGTATAGAACCAGTGTATAGGGCACCATATAGAATGACTCCAACAAAATTGAGGGAGTTGAAGGTACAGTTACAGGAATTACTGGACCTGGAATTTATCAGACCTAGCCTCTCACTGTGGGGTGCTCCAATTTTTTTTTTGTGAAGAAAAAGGATGGGACCCTGAGGATGTGTATAGATTACAGGGAATTAAACAAGCTGGCTATCAAGAACAACTACCCACTACCGACGATAGACGACTTGTTTGACCAGTTACAGGGTAAGACAGTTTTCTCTAAGACTGATCTTCGATCTGGTTATCACCAGATGAGGATCAAGGATGAGGATATTCCAAAGATTTCCTTTCACACGAGGTATGGGCATTATGAGTTCCTAGTCATGTCATTTGGGTTGACCAATGCCCTAGCAACATTTATGGATCTGATGAACAGGGTGTTCAAGGATTATTTTGATCAGTTTGTGATTGTCTTCATCGACGATATCTTGGTTTACTCTCATTCAGAGGCAAAGCATGATCAGCACCTCCGATTAGTATTACAGAGATTGAGGGAGCACTAGTAGTATGCCATGTTTAAGAAGTGTGAGTTATGGTTACCGCAAGTGATGTTCCTCGGTCACATTGTTATTGGAGATAGGGTTAAGGTAGATCCAACAAAGGTTGAAGCAGTTAGGAACTGGCCAAGGCCAAGGAATGCATCAGAGGTTAGAAGTTTCCTTGGGTTGGCAAGGTATTATCAGCATTTCGTGGAAGGATTCTCAAAGATTGCTACACCACTGACATAATGGACACGGAAGAACTTCAAGTTTGTATGTTCAAACAGATGTGAGAATAGCTTCCAGGAATTGAAGTGACGACTGATTACTGCTCCAGTACTAAGCCTTTCTTCAAATGGGGGTAAGTTTGTGGTGTATTGTGATGCATCGAGATTAGGGTAAGGGTGTATGTTGATGTAGACTAGAAAGGCGATTGCCTACACACCACAACGGCTGAAGGAATGAACATTGATACCCTATTCACAATTTGGAGTTAGCAGTGGTGGTATTTGCACTGAAAGTGTGGCGACATTATTTTTACGGAGAAAAGTGTGAGATATACACCGATCATAAAAGTTTGAAGTATCTCTTCACTCAGAAAGACTAAAACATGAGACAGAGATGTTGGCTGGAATTGGTAAAAGATTATGACTGTGAGATTCTTTACCATCCAGGGAAAGCTAATGTAGTGGCAGACGCTTTAAGTCGAAGATGCCCAAGACAGTTGTTCAATTCAAAGTAGATATCGAAGAAATTGGCAGAAGACGTGCCTAGAGCGGGGATAGAGTTGGTGGTGGGCTGGTTGGATAATATTACCTTGTAGTACACTCTTTTGGAAAGAATAAAGGAGGGCTAGATGAGTGATTCTCAGTTGATAAAGCTTAGAGAGGATGTTCTAGCTGGAGTAGCTAGGGATTATTCTATTATGGAGACGGGTTTGCTGAGATATGATAACTCTAGAACATAGAGTTATCTTCGTCACTTTTAGGCTTATAATTCAATGAGATTAGAGTGATATTTGTTCTTTTTGTTTATTTTGTGTTTAATTTCACTTTATTTGTGTTTGTGTTAGTTTTGATAAGTATAGTGTTTGATAGTGATGAAAGGATTAGAAATGGCTCATTAATAGGTGAAAAATTATCTTGTGAATGGAAGACTTGAAAAGGCTCACTTTGGTTTTTTAGTTTCTTTTGTTGAGCAGGAAAACACATAAATGCGACCGCATTTATTTTAACCGCATCTCCTGGAGTTATGCGGGGATGACGTGGTTGCTCACTTAAGTGACTGCTGAAGTGGCATTTTTGAGGAGGACAGCTGGAATTCATCAATCTGCATCACCTCTAGGTCCCATAACAAGTGGTGCACGTGAGGAGCAAGGATTCTATTTTCCCAATCTGGGCTAGGAAACCCTAAAGACGCAAAAGTAATCACTAACCATGGACACACTCCTTTCCCCTATCATCATTCACTACCATTGAGAGAGAAACCAGCCGCCCACACCACTGGAGAGACCAGATTTTGAGCTTCAAGAAGGAGGAAGGAAAGTGCAAGAAAGAAGGAGAACAAGAGACAAATTCATCTAGCTCTTAGTGTTTGGATTTTATTTTCTCTACTCTTAATCTTTGTATTTGAATTCCTTTAATTAACTCTCACGAACCCCATGGCTAAAATTATTATAATTGTTCTATTGAATTCTAGTATGAACTAAACTTTTGTAGTTAGAGATTCTAATGAACTCTAATATGTAATTTTGGGTGTGTGGGTAATTTTAATGTTAAAGTTGTTTTGAAGTTTTGTTCAATCAATGGGTAATGTTGTGTATAATTTCTCTATGTTTGGCCAACTTGAGTAGGTAATTAAATTAGTATTGATGCTGGAAAGATTAATATTAATGGATACAAAGATTGATTGATGCATGTTCTTAACTTTTATGTTTTGGAAATTGTGTTTATATAGGAATATATAATCACCTTGCATGACTTTATAGGTTTGTGCTCAAATTGATATTCTTAACATTGATTGGGCATAGGAATATGTTAATTAATGCAAGAATTGAACCTTAATTTCTTAGGAAAAAGAATTAAGACAAGTAGAAACCTAGTCAACATTACCCAGAATTGCGCCAGCATTGTTACCTGCATCTGTGCCCAAAAAAATTGCATATTAGAGGGAATTAGTAGCTCTAACTTCCCATCATCGCTTGATTAATCATTTGCTTATTGTTTTAGTTTCATTTTGGTCGTTAGTTCACTCATTTATATATTTCATTTTTTTTTATTTTAGTTCAATCAACCTTATTGCTTATTTTTATTCCAAATTGTTGGGTTTTGATCTTTACAATATCTTGCTTAAACAATCCCTGAGGAGACGATATTAGAATACTTACTATTATATTACTTGCATGCGATTGTGTACACTTGCACATTAAATTAATATCATAAGAAAATATCGCAACAAGTTTTTGGCAGCATTGCCAGGGATTGTTTAAAGTCATTTATTGTGAAATTAAGTATCTCGCAATTTGGTTTAAATTCTTTTGTGCTGACTTGGGTGATTCTCATGGAATTTCAGGTTTATACAGTGTATGAACGAGAATCAAGACCCTGAACTACTTCCCATTGATCTAGAAATTGAGCGTACCTTTAGAAGAAGGCGAAAGATACAAAAATCAAAAAGGGAAGTAGTAGTGGTAGATGTTGAGCAAGGGGCTCAACAAGGAGCTGCTCAAAGGGCAGAAAATCTATCAGGAGTTTAAATCTTGCAGGAGCTGCTCAAGATCGAGTAGCTCAAGGGGGAGTAGCTGCCAATAATGGGGAAAATGCAGCTATTATGGCTGATGACAGAGATCGTGCTATCAGGAAATATGCTCTCCCCCTCTTCAATGAGCTCAATCCAGGCATCGTTAGACCAGAAATTCAGGCTGCACAGTTTGAATTGAAGCTAGTCATGTTCCAGATGCTTCAAATTGTGGGCCAGTTTAGTGGAATGCCAACAGAGGATCCTCATCTTCATCTTCGATTGTTCATTGAAGTGAGTGATTCATTCAAGCTGCCCGGAGTGACAGAGGATGCACTGAGACTAAAGTTGTTCCCATACTCCTTGAGAAACAGAGCTAGAGCTTGGTTAAACTCTTTGCCATCTGATTCTGTGACTACTTGGCAAGAGTTGGCTGAGCGGTTTTTGACGAAGCACTTCCCTCCCACTAAGAATGCCAAGCTACACAATGAGATTACTTCATTTCAGCGACTTAAGGAAGAATCTTTATATGAGGCATGGGAGCGGTTTAAGGAGTTGTTGCGCAAATGCCCTCACCACGGCATTCCTCATTGCATCCAGATGGAGACATTCTATAACGGTCTCAACGCTCATACTAGAATGGTGGTTGATGCTTCAGCGAACGGGGCTCTTCTTACTAAGTCCTATAATGAGGCTTATGAAATACTTGAGAGGATTTCCAACAAAAACTATAAGTGGCCCACTTCTAGATTGTCTACAGGTAGAAAGGTGGCTGGTATTCATGATGTAGATGCCATCACTTCTTTGGCAGCCCAAGTATCCTCTATTTCTAATATGCTCAAGATAATGAATATGGGGATGAATCAATCAATGGGGCAGCCTATGGGGACACAATTTGGGCAAATGGAGAACATTTCTTGTGTGTATTGTGGTGAGGGTCATACTTTTGAAAACTATCCTTCCAATCTAGTAGTTGTGTGTTACATGGGGAATCAAAATAGGAATGGCCCTTATTCTAATTCCTACAATCCATCATGGAGGCAACATCCCAATTTTTGTGGAGTAATCAAGGGGTTGGCCCTAACAATTCTTCAATCCCTCACAAGCACCACAACAAAGGCCACAACAAGCAATGCAATCTAGCTCTCTTGAAAACATATTGAAGGAATATATAGTGAAGAATGAAGCCATGATCCAAAGCCAAGCTGCTTCATTGAGAAACTTAGAAAACCAAGTTGGGCAACTAGCTAATGAGCTTAGAAATAGACCCCATGGTTCGTTACCAAGTGACATCGAGAATCCAAGAAATGGGGGCAAGGAACATTGTAAAGTCGTCACTTTGAGGAGTGGGAAAGAGCTGGAGAATTTCAAGACGAATTCTGGGCATGAGGGTGAGCCCTCTTCAATCCAAATAAATGAGGAAGTTCAAAAAGATGCTGAAATTCCTAGTGTACAAAAATATGCCTCTGCCCAGAATGCTGGAGGAATGTCGCAGCATCAGCACCCACACAGCTCAATTTCAAAGCAGCCACCTCCATCTCCCCAACGTTTTCAGAAGCAAAAGTTGGATTCGCAATTCAAGAAATTTCTAGATATGTTGAAGCAGTTGCATATCAACATCCCACTTGTAGAGGCACTTGAGCAAATTCCTAACTATGTGAAATTCATGAAAGATGTTCTTACAAGGAAGAGAAGGTTAGGAGAATTTGAGACAGTGGCTTTTACCAAGGAATGTAGCTCATTCTTGCAAATCAAGCTGCCATCGAAGATGAAAGATCTTGGGAGTTTCACCATTCCATGCACCATTGGTAATTCTTATTGTGGCATGGCATTATGTGACTTGGGTGCTAGTATAAATTTGATGCCTATGTCTATGTATAGACAATTGGGGATTAGTGAAGTCCGACCTACCACAGTGAATCTACAGCTTGCAGATAGATCTCTTGCTTACCCAGATGGAAAGATTGAGGATGTCTTGGTAAAAGTTGATAAGTTCATTTTTCCAGCTGATTTCATTGTGTTGGACTATGAGGCAAACAGGGAGATACCAATCATTCTAGGGAGGCCTTCTCTAGCTACTGGTAGAACTTTTATTAACGTGCAAAAGGGTGAACTTACTATGAGGGTTCAAGATGAACAAGTGACTTTCAATGTTTTCAAGGCTATGAGATTTCCAGATGAGGTTGAAGAATGTTTTGTTGTTTCAGTGGTAGATTCTTTGGCATCGAGGGAGTTTGACACTAGTAATGTTGGCGATCCATTAGAGAGGTTATTGCTGTTTGATTCACACAATGAGGACGATGAGGAGAAGTACTTAGCTTGGTTGGAGGCTAATGTCATCTAGGGAGTTCAAAGCTCCTAAACCATCCATTGAAGAGACACCTGAGTTGGAGTTGAAAGTCTTGCCATCATATTTGCGATATGCCTACTTGGGTCCATCATCCACTTTACCTGTCATTATTTCAGCGGAGTTGAGCCATGATCAAGAAGAAAAGTTGCTCAAAGTATTGAGAAAGTTCAAAAAGGCCATTGGGTGGACTCTTGCAAATATTTGACGTATTAGTCCTTCTTTGTGTATGCATAAGATCTTGCTTGAAGATAGTGAAAAAGGTTATGTTGAGGGGCAAAGAAGACTAAATTCTATCATGAAGGAAGTAGTACAGAAAGAAATCATCAAGTGGTTGGATGCTGGAATTATTTATCCTATCTCTGACAGTTCATGGGTGAGTCCTGTACAGTGTATACCTAAGAAGGGTGGAATCACAGTGATGAAGAATGAAGACAATGAGTTAATTCCTACTAGAACTGTGACTGGATGGAGGATTTGCATGGACTATTAGAAGCTAAACAAGGCCACTAGGAAGGATCATTTCCCTCTTCCTTTCATTGATCAGATGCTAGACAGACTTGCTGGGAGAGAGTACTATTGCTTCCTTGATGGTTACTCTGGTTACAATTAGATAGTAGTGGCCCCAGAAGATCAGCACAAGACTACATTCACTTTCCCCTATGGTACATTCGCATTCAGAATAATTCCCTTCGGTTTATGCAATGCTTCTGCTATGTTTCAGCGATGTATGATGGCTATCTTTACTGACATGGTTGAGCAGTTTCTAGAGGTGTTCTTGGATGATTTTTCAGTCTTCGGGGATTCTTATGATGCTTGTCTAATTATTTTGTCTAAGGTTTTGAAGAGATGTGAAGAGACAAACCTAGTCCTTAACTAGGAAAAGTGTCACTTTATTGTTAAGGAAGGTATTGTTTTGGGGCATAAGGTATCTAAGCAAGGGATTGAAGTTGATAAGGCGAAAATTGAAGATATTGAGAAGCTACCACCTCCTAACTCAGTGAAGAACATTAGGAGCTTTCTTGGGAATGTTGGTTTCTATAGAAGGTTCATCAAGGACTTCTCTAAGATCTCCAAACCACTTTGAAATCTTTTAGAGAAAGATACACCTTTCCATTTCGATGGAGCATGTTCGAAGGCTTTTCAAGAGTTGAAAGAGAGATTAATCTCAGCCCCTATCATTGTTGCACCAGACTAGACTTTGCCCTTTGAATTGATGTGTGATGCTAGCGATTATGCCGTTGGGGCTGTGATGGAGCAGCGAAGAAACAAGGTGTTTCACTCTATTTATTATGCAGTCGCACCTTAACAGAAGCTCAATTGAATTACACTGTAACTGAGAAGGAGATACTAGCCATTGTCTTTGCTTTCGACAAGTTTTGCACCTATCTTGTGGGAACTAAAGTGATTGTCTACACCGATCACTCAGCCATAAAGTATTTAATTTCTAGGAAGGATGCAAAGCCAAGATTGATTCGGTGGGTGCTTTTGCTTCAAGAGTTTGATGTTGAGATTCAAGATAGGAAGGGGGTAGAAAATCAAGTGGCTGACCATTTATCAAGAATGGAGCGTGAAGAAGATTCCAACTCTCTTGTCCCCATCAAAGAAACATTCCCCGATGAATAAGTGTTTGGGGTCAACTATTCTCATGAGATCCCTTGGTTTGCTGATTTTGTTAATTATTTGGCTAGTGGGTTGATGCCACCAAAGATGACTAGCCAACAAAGGAAGAAATTCATGCATGATGTGAAGTCTTATATTTGGGATGAGCCCTTTCTATATAAGCAATGTGTGGATCAGATGATTAGAAAATGTGTGGCATAACATGAAATTGAGGGTATTCTTTTCCATTGTCATTCATCTCCATGTGGTGGTAATTTTTGGGGAGCACACACTGCTGCCAAGGTTTTCCAATCAGGTTTCTTTTGGCCTTCTTTGTTTAATGACTCTTATGCATATGTGGTAAGATGCGATCGTTGTCAAAGGATAGGAAACATCTCAAGGAGAAATGAGATGCCTCTTACTAGTATCCTTGAGGTTGAGTTTTTTGACATGTGGGGCATTGATTTCATGGGCCCCTTCCCACCTTCATATGGAAACTTGTATATCTTGGTGGTTGTTGATTATGTCTCTAAGTGGGTTGAAGTCGCTGCCTATCCGACTAATGATTCCAAGGTTGTCATGAAGTTCATACACAAGCATATTTTCACTAGATTTGGCACTCCAAGGGCTATCATAAGTGATGAGGGAAACCATTTTGTGAACAAAGTGTTGGCAAGTTTATTGGCTAAGTATAGTGTGAAACATAAGGTGGCTACGGCATACCACCCTCAAACCAATGGCGAAGCAAAATTGTCTAATAGAGAAATAAAGGGTGTGCTTGAAAAGGTGGTGAATCTGAATCGCAAGGATTGGTCTAAGAGGTCGGATGATGCTTTATGGGCCTATCGAACGACATTTAAAACTCCATTGAGGATGTCTCCTTATCGCCTAGTGTTTGGAAGAGCATGTCACTTGCCAGTAGAACTTGAACATAGAGCTTATTGGGCACTCCAACAACTCAATCTAGACTTGCAACTTGTTGGGGAGAAAAGAATGTTACAGCTTGATGAGTTGGAAGAAATGCGGTTGTTTTCATATGAGAATGCAAAGCTTTATAAGGAAAAGACAAAGAGGATGCATGACAAGCATCTCCAACCCCGTTCATTTGAGGAAGGGCAGCAAGTTTTATTGTTCAATTCTAGACTCAAGTTATTTCCTGGGAAGCTCAAGTCTAGGTGGTCTAGGCTATTCACTATTACTAAGGTGTATCCCATGGGGCTGTGGAATTGAGAGGAAATGAGGGAGGTGAATTCAAAGTTAATGGGCAGAGGCTGAAACACTATTAGGGTGGTGAGGTTGAGCGCAACAAGACCTCACTCACCTTAGTTGACCCTTGAAAAATCATGTCCTTGAGCTGATGTGCTTAAAGCTATATTTGGAGAGCAGCAAATTAATTATATAAATATATATAGTATTATGTTTTTGTTATTGTTTTTCACCTCTTCCCTTCATGGTCTATGTTGTGGATTTTGATAAATTCAAGTATGGAGTGGATGTGAGGATTCAGGTAGTTCTATGGGTCAATTACAGTGTATTTGGACATGCTTCAGGTCGGGACTTGGTGATATTTATGGCTGGTTTGTGGATCATTTGAATTTTGGAAAGTCTGGAAGTAATGCTACAGCATTGGAGATAGGTGAAGCTCTGAGACTTTTTAAGAAAATCTTGAAATTTTTTTAAATTACCCCCAAAATAAAAAAATATATATTTCTTTTACCTATCCTTAATTTCACCATCACTTCCAGCCCTAGTCGAACCCCATCTCCTGCCTCCACCTCACATGAACCCAAGCAGCCAACCAGAGACCCAAGCACCCACCACGACCCCTCACCAACCCAACCCAGTCGACCCACCTCCCACAGTCGTGCCTCCCTCGCCCATAACCCCACGGTCACGCCTCACCACCCCTCAACCATTCCCAGTCGTGAACCCTCAGCTCCCATCCCAACCCCGTTACCTCCCATCTCCATCTCACAACCCACGACCCCCACTAGCTCCGACCACGAACCCGCGACCCAACATCTCCGCCTCCCAACCCCACGGCCGAAACCCACGAACCCCGTATGCCTCCTCCATTCACCAACCTCCCATGAACCCACGCCCAAGACCCAAACCACGGCATCCCAGCTGCGCCACCCACGACCGTGACCCCAGTTCGCCAACTCCGCCAGTCCTCTGCCTCGACAGCTCAGCAGTCTCACTCCCCACGTCTCTCAGAGCTGCCCAGTCCGCAGCATCCCAAACACCCTAGGTTCCAGTGCTCATATCAACTCTTTCTGAGTTAATTTTTGATGGTTTTGCTACTGTTGTTTGAGCTGAGTTGTTCATTTGAGCTACATAGTGGAAATTTTCTTTTGACTCACCTTGCGCTGAATTATGGGACTACATGCCGTTGGGTTCGGCTGTGAATTATCGAGTAATTGCTATATAATTTTTGGGTTGTGAGTTGCATTCAGGTGATAATTTTGGGCTATTTCTTGAAGACAATTTTGATCTATTTTGTTTTTCTTTGAAGCTATTTTGAGTTCATGTACTAGATGCCTTTTGGGTATACTTGGCGTGTTCAGTGAGGACATTTGTAAGTTATTATGCTGGATGTTTTGGGCTGCCATGAGTTACAAGGACTGTTGAATTTTGGGGGACTTATTGCTTGTTTGAAGAGTGTTGAATATAATTTTGAGCTATTTGACATTATCATGGGCACCAAGAGTGATGCTAAGAACACAAAGAAAGACAAATCTAATGGGAAGTTTCCACAGAGGGGTCATTTTAAGTCACTGCCAGCCGCATCTATATTTTATACACTCATCAAGCTAAGAGAGTTATTACATGAGCGGGGTTTTGCATTGACAGCTTTATCCACTCTTGGGATGTTGTCTTTCATTTCTAGTCTTATTAGTGCCCCGGGATGGCAAACCTTTGCACAACATCATGATACACCTTTAGTGGCGGTTGTTGTGGTGAAAGAATTCTATGGTAATTGGCTTGACCCTGAGGACTCTACAGTCTATGTGCGTTCGGTTCCGGTTGATTGCTCTCCGAGGGCCATAAATGTGGTGTATGGGTTGGTTGACATAGCTGATGAATATACATGCTTCTTGGAGACCCTTTCTGAAGACAAGATCAACACAGCTTTATTGTCATTAACAGTTGAGGGTACCGGTTGGGTCACTGTTGAAGAGCATGAAAAGCGTGCTATTGAGCGAAAGAGACTATTGCCTCAAGCAAAAGTGTGGTACAATTTCCTTCGTAGTCGTTTGAGCCCCACTACTCATGATGAGACTGTGTCCTTGGAGCGTCTCCTATTGTTACATGCTTTAATGACTGGATTCACCATCAATGTGGGCAATATCATTCACCGCGCGCTGAAGAAGAGGATCACTAAGGCAGCTGGCAAGTTATTCTTCCCCGCCACTATTACCTTGCTCTGTCGTGCAGCTGGTGTTCCCATTGGTGATGGCCCTTTGGAAGAACTAGTGAGCAATAAAAGAAAATTCTCAAGAGGAAGCATTAACGAGGTTCTGAGGGGATCTAAAGGGTCGTCCTCCACTAATTACAGCCCACCTCGTGCACCTACCGGTGCCAGTTTTAGCAACTCGAATCGTCATGCAGCCATCTTTGCTCGATTTGACAAGCAAGATGCTCGGCAGGAGATAATTTGCGACAGGCTGCACCAGTTCTGGCGCTACACCAAACAGCATAATCGTGTCATGGAAAAGGCAATGCTCACAAATTTCACTAGGCCTTTTCCTTCATTTCCATGATTCCCAAATGGCATTCTTGAACCTTGGACTCCACCTGCCAAGTTTGACAATGCATCATCCGATGACAAGTGACTTGAGGGAGTTCTTTCTATCCTTTCTTAGCTTTATTTTTTTATTATTTTTTTTTTTGTTTCTCGTTCGTAGTTGTCTTGTTGTTTTGAGTCGATCTTTCATTGTCATTTTTTTTTAGTTTGTGTTGTCTTTTGCTTTTTCACAGTGATGACATTGTGATCTCTAAGTTTGGGGGGGTTGGTGTTTATTTTGTGTTTTGTAAAAGGAATTTTAGTATTGTATTAGTGCCTAAATTTTGGGGGATCATTGATGAAAAATAAAAAGGAAATTGCATCTTAGAGCGGATCTTAAGCATGTTTGGATTGGTTTGATTTAGGCATCAATTTGGCAAACCTTCGAATGTGGAAAGTGTGTGATCTTAATATGTGTGCTTGCCTTTATCATGATTCTTATAAACTCTAAATAATGCTAATTGGTTGTGAGAGTCTAAGATCTTAGAATTGTCTTGTTAATTTCCTTGAGGCGAAATCCTAGGAGGCTTAGCAAACTAGAAATGACATAGGCATTTTGTTGGATCGATTGAGCTTTTCTAGCCTACCCTTGAAATTATTATCCATTGTTGCCCCCTTTGAGCTTTTTGGCCTATTCTTTGTTGATTCAACTTTATGCATTTAGCCATATCCCTCTCATGTTATAATTCTCATATTTTGTTCCCTAACCATCTCTAAGCTTAGTTTGTTAAGTTTAAGTTTGGGGTTGGGATAAAAGGGGTGTATTTATATATTTCTTATCAAAAAAGAAAAAAAAAGGTGTTTGTTTTATTTAGTTTTTTCATTATTTTTCGTTGCAAAAGATATATATATATATATGTCCTAGTTATTTGTGTTCAATAAAAAAAAAAAGAGGGAAAATTCTGAAAATAAATAAATAAAAGTAAATATTCATTGTATTGGACATATATATAGTATTAATATATATATATATACATTGAAATAAATGAAAGGGAAAGTGGGGTGAACTTGTGAGAAAAAGAAAGAGAATAGGGTAGCTCATTTGTTACTACAAGGTTATAAAGCAAACTAAGTTTGGAGGTTTTTGAGCCTAGAAATTCCTAAATTTCCATACCCTTAGCCTAGCCTCATTACAATCTTGAAAAGACCTATCGATCTAGAATGCTATGTTATTCTACATTAGTGGAGAGGAGTTAGCAAGTCAACATATGAGACAAGGAGTAGGCTTGAGGAGCGACTTTTGGTGTGATTTAGGGAATCGAAGAGGATTGAGAAGAGCTTTGTGCACACGCTTGGGTCAAACACTTGGAACATTACCTGGTTGTCTTATTAATGTTTGAAAAAGGTTGGTTCATGCGTGCTCAAGAGGTAAAAATCAGCTCATTTTAATTAAATTTCTAAGATCATTACCCCATAATTTAGGCATTTTACTTCAAGAAATGATTCCTTTTCAAATTTTGTGGTTGTAAGTTTTGTTTTGTTGTCTTTGTGAGTGACTTTTGTGTTGTTGTTTGTTTTATTTTATTTTGTTTTTGTTTTCTTGAGGCATCACTCGAGGACGAGAAATGGTTTAATTTTGGGGGTGTGATAACTCTAGAACATAGAGTTATCTTAGTCACTTTTAAGCTTATAATTCAATGAGATTAGAGTGATATTTGTTCTTTTTGTTTATTTTGTGTTTAATTTCACTTTATTTGTGTTTTTGTTCGTTTTGATAAGTATAGTGGTTGGTAGTTATGAAAGGATTAAAAATGGCTCATTAATAGGTGAAAAATTATCTTGTGAATGGAAGACTTGAAAAGGCTCACTTTGGTTTTTTAGTTTCTTTTGTTGAGCAGGAAAACTCATAAATACGACCGCATTTATTTTAACCGCATATTCTGGAGCTATGCGGGGATGATGTGGATGCTCACTTAAGTGACTACTGAAGGAGCGTTTTTGAGGAGGATAGCTGGACTTCATCAATCTGCATCACCTCTAGGTCCCATAACAAGTGGTGCACGTGAGGAGCAAGGATTCTATTTTCCCAATCTGGGCTAGGAAACCCTAAAGAGGCAAAAGTAATCACTAACCATGGACACACTCCTTTCCCCTATCATCATTCACTACCATTGAGAGAGAAACCAGCCGCCCACACCACTGGAGAGACCAGATTTTGAGCTTCAAGAAGGAGGAAGGAAAGTGCAAGAAAGAAGGAGAACAAGAGACAAATTCATCTAGCTCTTAGTGTTTGGATTTTATTTTCTCTACTCTTAATCTTTGTATTTGAATTCCTTTAATTAACTCTCACGAACCCCATGGCTAAAATTATTATAATTGTTCTATTGAATTCTAGTATGAACTAAACTTTTGTAGTTAGAGATTCTAATGAACTCTAATATGTAATTTTGGGTGTGTGGGTAATTTTAATGTTAAAGTTGTTTTGAAGTTTTGTTCAATCAATGGATAATATTGTGTATACTTGCTCTATGTTTGGCCAACTTGAGTAGGTAATTAAATTAGTATTGATGCTGGAAAGATTAATATTAATGGATACAAAGATTGATTGATGCATGTTCTTAACTTTTATGTTTTGGAAATTGTGTTTATATAGGAATATATAATCACCTTGCATGACTTTATAGGTTTGTGCTCAAATTGATATTCTTAACATTGATTGGGCATAGGAATATGTTAATTAATGCAAGAATTGAACCTTAATTGCTTAGGAAAAAGAATTAAGACAAGTAGAAACCTAGTCAACATTACCCAGAATTGCGCCAGCATTGTTACCTGCATCTGTGCCCAAAAAAATTACATATTATAGGGAATTAGTAGCTCTAACTTCCCATCATCACTTGATTAATCATTTGCTTACTGTTTTAGTTTCATTTTGGTCGTTAGTTCACTCATTTATATATTTCGTTTTTTTTTAGTTCAATCAACCTTATTGCTTATTTTTATTCCAAATTGTTGGGTTTTGATCTTTACAATATCTTGCTTAAACAATCCCTGAGGAGACGATATTAGAATACTTACTATTATATTACTTGCATGCGATTGTGTACACTTGCACATTAAATACATAAGAAAATATCCCAACAAGATACAAGGATCGGATTTGAGTTGCGATGGACGTGAGTATTAGACGAGAGATCCTCGATGAAACTTATACCACACCATATTCATTACATCCAGGCGCCACAAAGATGTATCAGGGCCTAAAGTCTTTATATTGGTAGCCTGAGATGAAGAGAGATGTGATTGATTATGTGACAAGGTGTCTAATTTGTCAACAGGTGAAGGTTGAACACCAGCATCCAGCGGGGTTGTTATAGCCTTTAGGTATTCCCGAGTGGACGTGGGAAGACGTCACTATGGATTTTGTAGGGGACTTGCCTAGGATAGTGGGGCAACATGACTCAGTATGGGTGATTGTATACAGATATACCAAGTCAGCTCATTTTCTGCCAGTGAGAACAAGCTTTACCGTGGACCAGTATGCAAAGTTGTACGTGAGGGAGATTGTACGTCTCCATGGGGTTCCAAAATCTATAGTGTCGGACCAGGATCCCATCCTTACCTCCAAGTTTTGGGGAAGCTTGCAGAAGGCTATGGGGACTCGGCTGAAGTTCAGTATAGCTTATCATCCTCATACAGACCGGCAATCTGAGAGGATGATTCAGATATTGGAGGACATGCTTAGAGCATGTGTATTAGATTTCGAGGGGTCCTAGAGTAAGTATCTTCTGTTGATTGAGTTTTCATACAATAACAGCTATCAATCAATGATTGGAGTAGCTCCATATGAGATGTTGTATGGCAGGAAATGTAGGTAACCTATTCATTGGGATGACATGGGAGAGAGGAAGTATTTGGGTCTTGAGATGGTTCATGTAACTCCCTACTTCCTTAGAGTCGTTACTAAGTGAGTTTGAAACGTGCTAATCACTCGCTAATCGAGGTTTTAGGTTAAAATGTTTAGTTAATTAAAATGTAAACTTGTTTAAATAAGATTTCGGTATAGAAAGTCGGTCGTTCTTTTAGATCATCAAAAGGGTTACATTGGGATCCCAAAAATATTGTTCAAAAACATATTTACAACTCAAAAAGTTACTTTACAGTCGACCTAGGTGACAAAATCAATGTTCATGACCAGCTCCTCAAAATACCCCAGTCGTGGTGGCCAAATAGGCCAAACATGTACGCACTGCTCCATGCCCTCTAACTCATGGTTGATTGGTCTTTTCCTTGCCCTTACCTGCACCACAGAGCACCCGTGAGCCAAGGCCCAGCAAGAGAACTTTAAAGCACAACATACTATAATTTATCCCAACAAATAAACACTTAATTCAAGGCAATAAACCTCTTATAAATTATTATTAGAATACGCAATGGCACAATAGCACAATAGCATCACATCATAGCTGTATTGTAGCACATAGGTACATCAACATAACATCATAGCAACATATTAACACATAAGCACAATAGCATAACATCTTAGCAGTATAATATCGCAGCAGTTCAGTGTTACAGCAGCATATAACGAAGCAGCCAACAAGCTAAGCACATAAGGGCCATGCTGTCCTAAGTGCTTTTCCGAGCCCTGGGTTTGCGGTCTGCACCGAGAGGATGACTCTAGCATCCTAGGAGGGTCTCACCCTAACAGCTTGCACTCCATGTGCTCAACACCATTCTCGGCCCCCTGCCGCTCCCGGCTTCTGCCGCTCCCGGCTCTTTCCGCTTCTAGCTCTTGCCGATCCCAGCTCTTGCCTCCCCCAGCTCTTGCCACTCCCGGCTCTTGCCTCCCCCGGCTCTTGCCACTCCCGGCTCTTACCGATCAGTCACATTCACATATATGACATAACAAACCATAAACAATATACACATTACAATACAACACATAGCTATACGGGTACAAATAATTCTCTTACCTGTGTCCCAAGCTTCGTGAACACCACAGTCCCGAGCACAGTCCCCTAACCCGAGCCTCGCTGAAAACCTAGTCACAAAGCATTAACAATAGCCATCCATCAAGTTCTAATCCAATTAATAACTTCAGGATATAATTCTAATCTCTAAAACCTTGGATTCTATCAATCGCAGTGATAAAATTCATTCCGAGCCCTAGCTTTTGGGTTTCCAAACTAAGAACTAGAAAAAGGCCTAAACATTGAGTTAGGGTCGCGGTCCAGCCCCTAAAGCGCCACGGCGTACCCCAAAATAGAAGCACAATGCCTCCCTGTTGGGAGACATGGGCCGCGGCATGCCCTGCCTAGGGCCGCGACACGCCTCAAGAACAGAGGCCTCCCAAGGCCTTCACACACACACGGGTCGCGGCATGCCTAGCCTTGGGTCGCGGCTCGAACCCCCAAACCCAGGAAACCTCCATTCTTCCTGCATTATCCTCAAGCCTAGACCTCAATTCCCACATTCAAACATCAATTGAACCCACAATTAAGCTTGGATTCCTCATCTACACATCCTAGGCATCACATCCACCTAAGAACAGCTCCCTAATCCTTACCCATACCATAAATCACATTCAAACATAGCTAATCAAGAAAAACCTCAAACAAGCTTGAGTTCTCAAGAAAACCAGCAGAATTCACCAGTTTAATTCGATTTAAAAGCTTACCTCTACACTTAGGTCAGTTCCTGAACTGGTTCCCTGAGCTTAAAGATTCCCAATCCTCAAAGAACTCAGTCAAAATCTTCCAGCTAGTCCAAAGCTTTCAAACACCAAGAAAAGAAAGGAGAACCGAAGGAGAGAGAGTCTAGAGAGTTTTTATGCTTTATCTTCTTCTGAATTCCAGCAATTTCCTAAGCTTCTCAGTGTATATCTCATTTGCTAAAAAGACCAATCTGCCCCTAAGCTTATCTTAAATCCTCAAGTAACCCTAAAGACAATTTAGTCATTTACCCACTCCTATTAAGTCCCCGAGTATTCCTATAAATCCCAACATAACGAAATGATTACCAAACTACTACCCGTTACCCGATAATTCCCGAACACATATTATATCCCCAAAGTACCCCCAGGCTCCTCCCAAGCTGGGTATTTGACCCTGTTGTGACATTCTAACTAAACCGCCCCCTAGGACTGTCTCAGATTGCACATCACAAATATATCACCACTCGCACGTGGTAAAGATCACAATATTCACAAGTATTACATCTATGCCCTCAATGGGCTCAAATTACAATTATGCCCCTAGAAGCCATATGGGGCCCACATGCATAATTAATTCACATAAACATGCATTTCTGATCACATCATCATCAAATTCACATATTAACGTAATTATATCAATTATTGCCCTCATGGGACGCTAATCAAGGCCCTAAACCTTATTACCAAATTTGGGACGCTACAGTTCAGAGAACTAGTGAGGCTATTGAGAAGATCAGAGCTCAAATGCTCACCTCACAGGGTAGACAGAAAAGCTACGCTAACCCTAAGCATAGGAACGTGGAGTTCCAAGTAGGGGACCATGTTTTTCTGCGAGTTTCACCACTGCAGAGAGTAAAAAGGTTTGAAAGGAAGGGCAAGTTGAGCCCTAGGTTTGTAGGACCTTTTCAGATCCTGGAAAGGATCGAGTAGGTAACCTATACATTGGTTTGCCCCCATCATTATCAGGAGTCCATGACATGTTTCATGTCTCAATGCTTCGAAAGTATGTGTCGAACACAACCCATGTGTTGGGTTATGAGGATTTGGAGATACAGTCAGACCTGTCTTATGAGGAGCGACCAGTTCAGATCCTTGATAGAAAATACAAGGTTTTGAGGAACAAGACGATTCCTCTAGTTAAAGTTCTATGGAGGAGCAGCAAGGTCGAGGAAGTGACCTGGGAGCTAGAGTCGAATATGCAGGATCAGTATCCCGAGTTGTTCAAGTAAATTTTGAGCACAAAATTTTCAGTAGGAAGGGATAGTTGTAGCATCTCAAATTTTCTAATAAGGCTTAGTGCCTAGATTAGTGTCCCGGGAGGACATAAATGGATTAATATGTGGATTTAATTGAATATATGTTTGATTATATGAGTTGTATGAAAATATGACTATTTATGCATGCTTATGTGCATTAAATGTGATTATGGGCCTATTTTTGGTGAAAGGGGGCATTTTTGTAATTTTGACCTGTTGAGGGTATAATTGTAAATTATATGTGCTTTGTGAGTGGGACCACATTATTATGTGGATATATTTGAGATGTATGGCACAAGGCGATCCTTGTGAGCAATTTGGCAGAAAATCACAACGGGGAGTTATACTTATCTCGGGGTGAGCCTAGGAGTATTTTAGTAATATGATGAGTTACCATGGATATTAGAGTATGAGTTATAATTGGGGGAAAATATTAATGTTTGCAAGATTAGTGGGATTAATTGGGAATCTTAAGTAGAATTTGAGGTTTAGCAGGAAAATGGTGGGAAAAGATGATTTTTTCCATTGGGGCCATTAAAGAGCAAGGATTTAGGCTAGGGGTATTATGGTATTTTCCCTAGCCTTGGATTACCTTAGTTACTAGAGTTATGTAGAAGCTATGGAAAGAAAATCAAAAACAACACTTCACTCAATCCATTCTCTCTCTCTCTCTCTCTCTCTCTCTCTCTCGTTTCTCTCTCTCTCTTGAGGTGTTTGGGGAGCTTTTGAATTTTGAGGACAATAGGCTTGGAAATATAAGGAACATGGAGCTAGGATTGGTTTAAAAGTAGCTTAGGGTTGAAATTCACAGCTGAGGTAAGGAACTGTACTCTGCTTTTTGGTGAAATTCTGTTATGGTTTAAGTTTGGTTGAGTTTTAAACTTTAGCTTGGGTTTTGAGTTTTGGTAAGGATTTGGTTTGGTTTTTGCTGTATAAATGTTGCTTATGTTGTGCAAGTGAGAGTTCTAGGCTCAGTTTAGGACTTTGGGGCAACTTTGGGAATATTTTTGGAGGTTTGGGTTCACAGGGTTGCGCCGCGGCGCTGTTCTTGGTTGCTCTGAATCGCCTTGGCACCGCGACGCCTAGTGGGCTATGCCGCGGCGCATGTCCAGAGAGATAGCTTGGGGTTTTTCTGACTTGTAGAGCACCAAGGCCCTTAGGGAGGGGCGTCGCGACTCAAATAGGGAAAATTAGCCAAAAATGGTTTTTGAGTGCGAGAACTCAAACCTGAAGGCTCGGGAAGGATTCTACTACCTGCTTTAGTAGAATTTAAGGTCCCAGAGACTAGGAATCAATCTCGAAGCTTTTAATTGGTTTAGTTCTTGATGATTATCTATTATTATGTTGTGACTAGGATATATCATTTGGCTCAGGAGAAAAGGATCGCACTCGAGGTTGCCATTCTCTATCAGCTCGGGACTTAAGGTAAGAAAACTGTACCTAGGTTGTGATTAGGGCTTGATCCTCAGTTATTAAGTATGAATATAATCATATTTTCAAATATTTGTTTAAACATGAATGACTGTGTTATGTATACTATTTAGTGGATTGAATCTGATTGAAAAACTCGGCCTTAGGGTCGTGGTCGACATAAGCATGTGGAATGCAAGTCATTATGGTGGATCCATTTAGGAAGTGCGATATGCACTCATTTGATCCTATTGTTGTGTAATTGAGTTGAATTCCTACTTGAGTATTTTTATTACTGCTAAGCTTGCTATTTGTGTTTTGTTGATTATCTGCATCTGTTTATTTGAGTTTTCTTGATGGGCCTCGGCTAACGGGTGCTGCGTGGTGTAGGTAAAGGCAAGGGGAAGCTGGACCAGCAATGAGTTGGAGAGCTTCGGGGCGGTGTGTACATAGGCAGCCTACTTAACCACCACAGTCGAGACTACTTTTGGAAAGCTAGGGTTTAGTTGTTTTGTCGCTTATGATGGTTGTTATGTACTTCGTTTATTTTCCTTGTATCAACTTTATACTACTCTTTTCTTTGGGATCCCGTGTTTATGTACTATCTTTTAATGAAAGTAGCCAATGTTTAACCAAAACCTTTTATACCAAATTTTAACTAACCCTAACTACACATTTTAGTCCAAATGACTCGCTTAACGAGTTAAGCACAATTTTAAACACACAGTGTAACGGTCCTAGTTTAGTGGGGCATTACAAATGGGCATGGTATGGGATTTGGAACCCTGTTATTTACTAAGAGTTGAGGATCTCTAGGAAATGGATTGAATCATGGTTATTGAATTGGAATATAAGGAATTACTTGTAAACTAGTCGAGTTAGAAAATGAGAACTTTGATATGGTACGAGCTATGTATTCGTTGGTTAAAATGGGCAGCTATAGACTATAAAAAGGGGAGATGGTAATTTTGAACTTGTGGAAGAAGATTCTTTTGAAATTATGGGTGCAGTGGGTGGGCCCTCTATTTTAACGACCTCAGTCTTAAAGACTAGAAACTTATTACTAGAATTGTGGAACCGAAGGGGATCAAAAAGGTTTGTCAATTTTCAAGGAATTACCAAAAGACTTATATGAATTAGTACTACATTGGGAAATCGAGTGGTGAAAGAATTGGCGCCTGGGATAGGATCTAAGGAACTTTACTGAATGGTACCGACAGAGTGGAGAGAGTTGAAAGCTCAATTGAAGGAGCTACTCGACTTAGGGTGAATCAGATCTAGCTTCTAGCCATGGGGTGTGTCAATATTATTAATGAAGAAGAAGGACGGATCAATGAGGAAGCATACCAAGTACCGATAGCTTAAGAGGGTGATTATCAAGGATAAGTATCCACTATTAAAGATTTATGACTCCAGTGATTGGTCGTAGGGCAATACAAGATTCTTAAAGATTGATCTTCGATGTGGTTATTACCATCTGAGGATCAAGAAAGAGGATATTCCAAGGACTCTTTTTCGCATGAGGTGTGGATATCATGTAATTTTGGGGACATCTTTTGAACTGAACAATGCTCCATCGACTTTTATGGATTCGAAAAATATAGAGCTTGAGGATTTTTTGAACAATTGATGTTTAAGTTATCAATGATATATTGACTTACTCCTAATCAGAGACAGAATACGAGCAGTATTTCAGCTTGGAATTGCAGAGACTAAAGGGACGTAAATTGAAAGTAAGGTTTGAGCAAAGTGAGTTTTGACTGCTTCAATTAGTATTTCTAGATTACGTAAGGAGAAATGAAAGGCTATGGTTGGACCTGGTTGAATCAGTTAGGTCAAGAGCAGGAAAAGATTTGGCCAAGGCCAAGGAATACTTCAAGAGTTGGAAGTTTCCTTGAGTTGGCAGGGCATTATTAGCGTTTGATGAAGGATCCTTGGGGATCGCAACACTATTGACTGAACGAATAAGTAAGGTCTGGAAGTGGAAACGAAATGACAGATGTGAAAATAACTTCCAAAGGTTAAAACAGAAACGGATTATTGCACCAGTTCCTAGTTTGTTGTCTGAGAACAAAGAGTTTGTAGTGCATTGGGAAGTATCGCAATAAAGTGAGGAATCTAGTACCAACATCGCACCTCTATGTAAGCTGGGGAAAATCATAGCTAATTCTTAAAGACTGTTGAAAGAGTATGCGGAGAGGTAGCCTACTCATGACCTCTAGTTGGTAACAGTGGTGATTATGTTCAAGGTGTTGTAACATTACATATACGGGAAGCAGTGTAAGATATACACTGACATCAGCGTTGAAATATGTTTTCACCCAAAAAGATTCAGATATGAGAGAAATACTGGCTAAATCGATGAAAGGATTATGATGATGAGATTTTTTATCATTCAGGGAAAATCAATCTGGTGGCTGGAGTCTTATGCTAGAATGATCTAGGCCAAGTGTATAGTTCGAGACAAATCACAACAAGTTAATTGAAAAGATTGACAGTGTTGGTAAAGTTCGCGGTTGGTAAGTTGGTTAATAGAACCCCTCAATCTAATTTTATTAAGAAAATTATAGGGAAATGTAAGGAAATAATTCGCGATTGATAAGGTATAGCGATGAGGTCTTAGCTGGAGTAGCTAAGGATTTCACTATTTTTTATATGGGTATGTTAAGATGCAAGGATCGGAAGGTTAAGACGATGGATGAGGGTGCTAGGGAAGTAATTCTGGATGGGTCTCATACCTCTCTATGTATGTTGTTTCCATGTACCATGAAAACTTTATATGGACAATCAGAGATAAAGAAAGAGGTAGTTAGATATTTGGCTAAGTGCCTAACTTGTCATTAAGTAAAGGATGAATAACAGAGACCAGCAAGGTTATTACGACCTTTGGGCATCCCGGAATATAAAATAGAGGAATATAATCATGGACTTTGGTGAATTATTTATCTAGGATGGTGAGGTGGCATGACTTGGTGTAGGTGATCATAGATCGATATTCCAAGTCAATGAGAGAGGAAGTGAAGAGTAGCTTAACATAGACCTGACCATGTCCAACAAGGTCCTGTTTCTTCTTTCTGAAACAGCATTTTGTTGTGGCATTCTAGGTGTTGTGAGTTAGGATAGAATACCATGCTCCAGCATTATATCTTTTAATTCCAAATCAAAATATTCACCACCTCAATCTAATCAAAGTGTTTTAAGAGTCTTACCTAATTGCTTCTCAACCTCAGCTTTGAAGTCTTGAAACTTACCAAAGGTTTCAGACTTCCTAAGCATTAGGTAAGTATGACCATATCTAGAGTAATCTTCAATAAAGGCGACGAAGTACTCATATCCACCTCCAGCTTGTATGTTGATTGGACCACAGCATCGCTATGTACAAGCTCTAAAGCCTCTTTAGCTCTATTTCCTTTCGCTGAGTAAAGATGTTTGGTCATTTTTCCTTCTAGACAAGACTCACAAACTGGAAGAGTTCCAACTCTTAGTTCTCTAAATGGTCCATCTTTTGTTAACCGGTTTATCCTGTCTAGTCCTATATGTACAAGTCTAAGATGCCAAAGATATGTGCCATCCTCATTTAAAACCTTTTGTTTTTTGTTTCCTTTCGGTTTAGCTACTTTAAATAATTCTGAGTTATTTAGCAATCATTCATTTGGCTTGAGCATATACAATCTGTTTGTATGTTCCGATTCACAAATTTTGAAACCATTCTTTGAAATAACAATCACATTATTATTAAAAGAAATGTCAAAAGATTGTTCATGCAACATATATCGAGAAACTAAGTTTCTAGAAAATCCAGGAATAAAATAATCATTATTCAAAATAAGATAATTGTTCCCAAAAAATAAATGGATTGCTCCCTTTGCTCTTGCTGAAACAAGCACTCCACTTCCAACTCGCATAGTCACCTTGCCATCACCAAGTTCCCATGATTGCTCAAGTATCTACATAGAAGAACAAACATTGTTAGTGGCTCCTGTATCTAAAACTCAGGATGACATATCGTCTTCCACTATACAAGCTTCAATTACAAGTAAATCTGATTTACCTTTCTTTTTCAGCTCAGCTAGATACTTTTTACAGTTTCTCTTCCAGTGACCTTCAACTCCACAATGGAAACACTTTCCCTTTGGTTCCTTCTTTTTGGAGTTGTTGTCATTCTTGTTCTCATTGGCTTTTGGTGGCTTCTTTCCTTTCTTGCCCTTAATTTTGTCTCGGTCATTGTTCGTCTTCCTCCTCTTGGTTTTTTCCTCAGAGGTTGAAGGTTTCTCCTCAGTCACATTTGCCTCGGCCTCTTTGGTTGTGGATTTCTTAAGAGACTCAAATGTTTGCAGTTCATTCAACAGCTGGGTCATGTTGAATTCCAACTTATTCATAATATAGTTGGCAGTGAACGCAGAGAAAGCAGGAGTGAGTGATTCAAGTATGATGCTTACTTGTGTACGCTCATAAATGACGGCCCCATCACGTTGTTCGTGCTCAAGACATGTTCACGCATAGAAACACCCTTCTTCATCTTAGTAGTCATGTTGGTTCTAGTAGCCTTATGTCTACTTTGCTTTGATAGTTGCCCAAACATGGCCTATGAAGATTCCATTATCTCAAAAGCAGTATCCATGGGTTCATGCTTTGATCTCAAAACATCATTCATGCTCACAAGCATGTTACACTTAGCCTTATTATTGGATTGGATCCAGGCATCATATTTGTCTCGAATATTCTTCAGGGCATTAGCAGTGGGCTGTTCGGAACATTCCTCACAAATTTGTGGTTCTCACAGATCAACATTAAATTTAGATTCCATTTCCATCTTATAAAATTATCATCATTAAGTTTTTCAAGTGAAAGTACCGTTCGACATTACTGAAAGAAATAAAATACAACAATATTACTATTTGAGAAATATCATAATTTGGAAAGTAAATATGATGCATGAATGCGACAATTAAAACACATAAACTTAACATTTACTATTCCATGATAAAACTACCCAACAAATAAAGTGTCATCTTAGGGTTGGTCAAGTTAAATTCAGATAGCTTATAAGACAATCTTATCTTTATTATTTAAAACTTAAAATAACTCTTTATTTTCTCTTTTAAAAATAAAGTACCGCTGGTATAGTCAAGATACAATTATCTACTGCAAAAGCTTAATTGCATCTTTGTTAGTGCAACCCATTATTTCAGAATTCATGACTTAACTTAGAGAGTGCCACCTTAGGGTCGTTCAAGCCTAAAATACGTCACTCTTTCTTATCTTCGTAAGAAGCCAACCTTGATATTAATATGTCTAGAAACCTTCCTTAGGGGGACGGAAATAAAGCCGCCTCGAGGCCCTATTCATATTTCACAGTGTTGTACTAATAATGGAGACCATAGGTCACATTGAGATGTTCACCTTCTCCCACTTACTATTTTAGAAAAAAATGTGTTTATTAAAACTAATCAATTAATTCTAAATTAATTATTAGTTTATTGATAACCCTATTAATGTAATTAATTGCAAAAGTACATTTAATTATAAAAGAGCATGTTTCTACAATTAATGTGATCTAGATAATTACCCATTACATTCATCTCACTTTACTAAAACACTTCTTAAATAAAGTTGTTTATCTTAAAGGCCTATAAAATCTATTGCCTTTATTATGGTGTGATTTACCAAATTTTAACTATTTTAAGACTTAACAGTTTACATTCAATTGATATCTCCAAAATAATTCATATAAACACTTAGGACAATCCTAGATAATCATGTTTCTAAAAGATGCGTGATTGATCAAAACTGTGTAGGATTTCAAGAATGTCATGTAATTGACTAATGCATGATCATGTTATCAATCAAATATTAATTAACATTTATTTAAATAAATACAATAAATAAACAATAAATGATGAATCGAGTACTATTAGGTATTTCTAAATTTACAACACTTTGAAAAAATAGAAATAAAATTATAAAATGGCATTTAGTTGTTTGCAAGACTCCAAGGATGATTCTCTTCTCATATATGCCTTTCTTTATAATTCTTAGGAATTTGTTAGGCCCAGCTAACTAATTAGAAACTAACTTTCTAACTAATCTATTTAATTAAAACTAACTTTAACTAAATAACTATTTTTGTCATCTTTTTAATCTAGTTAAATTTAAATAATTAAATAATCATATTCAAATAATTATTTAAACTTAAGATAAGATCTTCACCAACTAAAATATATATTATTTTTCTAACAAAAAGATAATTAATTTTCTAAATTCAAACAATTTAAAAAATCAATTAAATAAAACATAATAAGCCCAAAAATAGGATCTATTGTTTGGGCAACACGATTGGTGCCCTAGGGTTAGGGTCGACGGCTGGGAGAGCCTCAAAAAAAGGCTTGACAAGCCTTGTGGCTACGCAAGCAGGTGGCGCTTGCATGGTGCTGGGGCATGCCAGAAGTGATGCGGGACACAGGGGCGCACACCGCAGAGGCTCGGCTAGAAGGATGGGCCCATGCAAGGGCGAGGGGCTGGGCAAGCGCAGGGGCGCGTGCTGGGTGTTTGCAGGCAACTGGGCTTGTGGCCGAGGGGCTTGCCTCCATGGTTCATGGCTTGGGTCCATCATCCCCTTCTTTTTCTTCTCTTGTGACAAGAATTTTTAAATTTAAATTTCAAAAAATCAAAATTGCAAAAATCCTATGCCATTTATGGCTTACACAAGATCTAGAAATTCAAATTTCTAACCCAATAACACTATATAATTAAGGGTAAATATCTATTTGGTACCCTATGTTTTATCGAAATACATATTTGGTAACCTATGTTTTCAATAATATTCATCTAGTACTTTGTAATTTGAAATCGTACATATTTGGTACCTTGGCCATAAATTTTATCAATAAAATTTCATCAATATGACCAAACTGTCCTCAATTATATGAGTTTAAAATTCAAATTTGATTATTTAATTACATTTAATTGAGGGTAGTTTTGTTATATTGATAAAATTTTATTGTTCAAATTTGAGTCCAGAGTATCAAATATGCACAATTTCAAATTACAGGGTACCATATGAGCATTATTGAAAATATAGGATACCAAGTCTGTATTTCGATAAAATACAGGTTACCAAATGGTTATATTCCCTATAATTAACGACCCATCATTCAACCATACATTCAAAAAACACATCCATCCATTCAATAATCATATCAACAGACATATAAAAAATGCAAGAAACCCACAAA
This sequence comes from Humulus lupulus, assembly GCF_963169125.1. Lineage (NCBI taxonomy): Eukaryota > Viridiplantae > Streptophyta > Magnoliopsida > Rosales > Cannabaceae > Humulus > Humulus lupulus. Next base: position 218,858,510 of record NC_084793.1, read on the forward strand.
ACATTTAATATATATGTGTAGATTGCTCTGGTACCAATTGTTGGTATTAAATATTAAAATCAGAATACGTAGCGGAATGGAATCTTTTAAAAATTATTAATACCAGCCAGGATCATACATATATAGATATATTAAATCACATATAAATAGATAAAAGATTACTTCTTAAAGCCTGTCAAGTGTCCTTAAATCTTTTTGTATAAATCAACGATCTTCCTATCCTTATTTTGAAAGCTCACACCTTAGACTTCCAAGTCAATCCTCAAAAAACACAAGGACGTGTGTGGGCACGTAGGATTCAAAAGTTGATTTAGACTCTCTAGATGTGCTCAACACATGAGACCTAGATAGACTTGAGAATAGAGGGGCTATAGAAATTTCTAGAATTTTAGGTTTAGGAAATTTTATCCTTTCTTTTCTTGAGAGAGAGTGTGACAGTCAAAACAACTTCTGAAAAACTTCTCATCTGAAAGTATCGCTTTTTTCAGTTTTATAAATATAATTAAATAAACAAATTATTTGAAATTCAAAATTCAAATCCCACGGTTATAAAATATCCCTAGGTGGCACCACTCACTATAAATACAGTGAGTGGCGTAAGCACATTAGGGATTTCGCTAATTTTCTCATTTGTTTGTTTAATTAATATTTAAGACAATATATTTATCCCAAAATAAATATCAGTTAATTCTCATTAATTTTATCTTAAAATATCAGTTAGTAAGATAATTATTAATCTCTCTCTATATTAATCCAAACATGATTAATATTTATTTTAACATATAGTTTTTCAAAATAAAAACTATATATATATATATAAATAAATAATCAATTGCCCATAATTATAACATAACTATTTCCTTGCCCCAGAAAATTAATTCATTTGCAATTAAGTTCTTCTCTCTACAAATCTTCCTTATAACATCCTTATCCTTGACAGTGTAGGACAGAGGTGATCTGGGGACCATGGACCTATAATACGAAGCTCCAATAAACCAAATTATTAATCAAACTCTTTAATCTAATAATCTTATTTATTAATTCTATGACTACTCCACTATAAATATAGAATTGCACTCTAAGATTTTATATTATTATATTTGTAGAGTTTTCTTTGTAGTTCATCGATATAATCAATAAATGTAGTTTTGTCCTCCAACTATTGGTTTGTTAATTAGTCCAGGTCAAAATTACTGTTTTACCCTTCTAATTACCTTTTGTTCCTTAAGTACCATTAATTCACTAGCAAATAATTAATCTATAATAAACTATAGATTTAAGCTCGATAACTATTCAGTTCTAGAATTAACCCTTAAAAGGACCAATATTCGATCTGTTAGGAAAGTGTGGATTCCATTATTATAAATCATGCTCCCAGCCATTCATGATATTGAATCTTTCAAAATAAAATTCATTAGCCTCATTATACCAAGAAACATTAACGAGTGAATCAAAAGATCAAATAAGCACAAACAAGAGTTCATGACTACTCAAGATTTTGACTGATCTACAAATGATTATCTATTATGATAACAATTAAATCTTTATGGGAAACTATAAGCTTATAAAGATAGATAATTCATATCGGTCATCTCATATATAATCTCAGTTATATACAGTACATTTATCAAGATGTCTATCCACATCAGTAATCTGAATCTAGACTACTTGCATCCCGTATGCTTAGTAAATCGTACTAGTAACCATTCATTAAATATTCCTTACTTTAATATGTTACCGACTACTTTATTCATTGTATATGATCTTAATTCTCTCGTACTAATACAAGATCATTTCCTCGTAAATGAATATGGAATTTTCTTGATATTCATATAAATTATTCAAATAATAATTATAACATTCAAACATAATAAAATTGTACTTTTATTTAAATCAATAAAATTTATTTACATACTTTTAGGACATAAATCCTACATGTACTATTAAGTCTATTTTTATACTGTTTAAGAATGTGTTTTAGGTAGTGTTTTTAATCTTTTAAATTGTTTTGTGCAGTATTATGCTTGTGTTTTGTGTGTTTTCAGGTTTTAGCAATTACTCAAGGGTTGGAGTGGATGTGGTGTAAGAAGCGCTAATTTGGGGATAAAATATTGATTTCACACATTAAATGGTGTTTGGTCATGTCGGCCGCGACATATTCAAAGGCAGAGAGTTGTTGTTTCCTGAAGATGGTGGAGTTGTGACGCTTGAATGAGAGTCACGGCACTGGAATTTATTGATGAATGTGAGCCACAACACTTTAAAGTAAGGTCGTAGTGCTGGCAAATACAGAGACAACTGATTTATGGGCAATCGTAGGTGGGATGCGACGCATGTTTCTGGAGTCGCAGCGCTAAGGTCCCTACACACATGAGGAAGGGCATTTTTTTCCTTTTTGGTTGAAAAATTAGTAGGGTTTAGTATTTTTAATTATTTTTTAGAATTAGGAGAGAGCAGTAGTTTTATTTTATCGGATGAGGCAAGGAGAAAAGGAGAACGTTTTGGGAGCTATTTCAAAGATTGAATCCACAGTTCTTTTTCTTCTTCTTTAATTTTCTTTATGTTCAACTTTGGTATTATGGATTTCTTTGCTGTGTTCATGAACTAATTTTTGTATTAGGGTTTTCAATTGAATCACTTGAACCTCTACTATGACCTAATGAAAAGTTTGGTTTTCTTCTACCTTTATTAAGATCTTTTCAATTTATGCTGATTGTATGAGAATTGATTGGCCATCGTTTTTCATAATTTTCATGAGCTTGAATCAAAATCTGAAAAGTGTGGTTTGGACATGCTCTAATTGAAAAGACATAAACTTAATCTCTTGAACATGAGTATCATGATTGTTTGTGTAGTTTTTAAGTTGTTAATCTTAATGCTTCCTAAATGTTGAGTTTATCATTGTTATCCCAAAATTTGAGAATGATGATGTGGCAGTAGAAATGACAAGTGGCATGGAATAGTTGGGTGATCTGGCTTAGCAGTAGCCCAATACATCGGTGAAGAGTTTGGACTGCTTGAGAGATGTCATGACCAAGCCAAGTGCACCCGAGGAGAGTACTTGGGCTAGGGTATGCCCAGTCGGACTTTGGTCCGAGGAGCACTCCAAGAGGTCCGGTCGAACCTTGATCCGAGGAAAGCCAAGGAGGGTGTGCTCGGACCTTAATCCGAGGAGAGCCAAGAGGTGTGTTCGGACCTTGATCTGAGGAGAGCCAAGAGGTGTGTTCGGACCTTGGTCCGAGGAGAGCCCCAAGTGGCGTGATCGGACCTTGGTCCGAGGAGAACCAAGTGGTGTGATCGGACCTTAGTCCGAGGAGAGCCAAGAGGTCCGGTCGGACCTTGGTCCGAGGAGAACCTAGAGGTGTGGTCGGACCTTAGTCCGAGGAGACCCCAAGGCTGTGGTCCGAGGTGAGCCCAAAAGGTGACTGGTCGGACTTTGGTCCGAAGAGAGTATAAGGGGTATGGTCTGTATGCAGGTGTCCAACATGCATATGTCCGACCAGAAGATGATATTCATCAACCAAATAGACTAGACTGCATCAAATTCCCAGAAACGACTTTAGCAAGAATTGGTCTGGGCATCGCGGGAATCTCTCATTCCTCACTCAAATTGAGGATTCTGTTGCATTTTTGAATATTTTGTGTAATTTAAATATAATATGAGTAATAGAATATCCCAAGACTAGGGGGATATCAGTTTAGGATCCCAAGCCTATAAATAGAGGGTTGATGGGATCAGAAAAGGACTTTTTTTGGAAATTTGAAATTTGGTCTGAGTTTCTAGAGAGAGAAAGTGTGTTTTCCCTTAGAGAGAACCCTTTTTGTATTCTAATAATTTACACTGAAGAAACTCAGTTGACACTGGTTCATCTGATCTTGAGTGTAGATAAAGTAATCAAATCTCTAAGTGGATTAGGCTATTACCGACTGATCGGGGCTGAACCACTATAAAAATCTTGTGTGTTATTTACTTTCTTTGATAAAACTATCTGTGTTGTTTAAATTCTCTTGAAGGTTTATCGTTTTTGACGTTCTCGCGTCGTTGGCTAAAAACACTGTCAACAATCATAGAAATATAGAAAATTCTCACTTAGGTTGAATTTTATAATTTGTAACTTGATTATAAAAAAAAAAAATTTGACAACTTGCTATCTCAATATGGAGATGAATTGTTAATCTTGCATTAGTAAATTGTTGAGTGGAAAGTTGATGAAATTGAAATCCCTAATTGTCTTTATTCTTAGTTTAATTCTTGTGTTATTTGTATTTTTTTACTCTTACATTTTACATTTGTTTATGTCTTTGCTTTTAGACTTTAGAAACCAAAAAAAAAATCATTATCCAAATAGAAAATAAATATTAACTGTTTGGTAATTAAAAATTTAGTCTTCGTGGGACGATAATCGAATTTACCGAATTTTATTACATCTTCGATTACGTATACTTGAGTAGCTTAAAAATTCGCAACAAGTTTTTGGTGTTGTTGCCAAGGACTGAAATTTTATCAATATCAAAATAGTTAATTTTATTTCCAATTTGGTTTATTATCTAATTATTTTACTAATTTGGTTGGTGTGCGCTTTGTGATCTCGATTTCAGGTATTTCTGTTATATTTGTAGTAGAAGGGGAGCTGACAGTTTAGTTCCTATTAATCTTAAAATAGAGAGAACTTGCAAGCAGATTCAGAAACAGAAAAGAGCAAAAATCAGTATGGGCGATGCCAGGGATAATGAGCCTAATTTTAATGTTGCTCATGGCCAAAATGCCTGAACACTAAGAGATTATGTACTCCCTACTGTTACGGGAGTACATTTGTGCATTACACCATCGGTGGTTGCTGCAAACAATTTTGAAATAAAGCCAGCAATTTTACAAATGGTCCAGTCCACGGTTCAGTTTGGTGGACTCCTTTTAGAAGATCCTCATATCCACATAGCTAATTTATGGAGCTATGTGTAATGTTCAAGTATAATGGGGTGAGCGACGATGTAATCAAGTTGAGGCTATTCCCATTCTCATTGTGGGAAAGAGCTCAAATTTGTTTGAACTCCTTTCAATCCAACTCTATAAATACTTGGGAGGAGTTGGCTCCGAAATTCCTTACCAAATTATTTCCTCCATCAAAGGCTGCTAAATTAAGGGGGAGATCAATAATTTTTACCAGCTTAAGGAGGAATCTTTATATGACTCTTGGGAGAGGTTCAATGAATTTTTGAGAAAGTGTCCTCATCACAGCATTCAAAAGTGGATGTTGGTCCACAACTTTACAATGGATTGTGATGTACTACTTGCACATAATTGATGTCGTAACTGGAGGGGCATTTATGAGTAAAAGTTCCAACGAGGCATATGAGTTGTTGGAAGATATGGCTACAAACAACCATCAATATTTTGATGAGCGTGCAACCTAGTAACATAAAGGTAGCTGGGGTTCATGAATTAGATGCAATCACTACTTTGACTGCTCAAGTTGCGACATTGACTAAACAGTTGCAACATAACTCTATTGCAACTCAAGTTGTGCAAGTCCAAGCTATATGCAATAATTGTGGTGGTCCTCATCAATTTGAGTACTGTATGACAACAAAGTTCAATAACACCATCTCTATGGAGCAAGTCAACATGATGGGTAACTTCAATAGGCAAGCCAACAATCCTTACTCCAATTTATTTAATCCATTGTGGAGATTTCACCCCAATTTTTCATGGAGAAATAATCAGGGCCAGAAACCTCAATTCCAACCTCAGCCTCAGTAGGTCATGCCTCAACCTCCATCACCACCACCTAGGCCATCAGTTCCTGAAGAGAAGCCAGATGAATTGCAAGCTGTAATGTTGACTTTGACCAACTCCCAAGCTTAGTTTTATGACCGAAACATCCATCAGAAATCTTGAAATGCAAGTGGGTCAATTGGCAAATATGTTACAAAAGTAGACGTCAAGGAAATTTTCCAAGTAATACTGAGGTGAATCCTAAGGAGCACTGTAATGCAATCTCCTTGAGGAGCAGTAAAGAGTTGGAAGAGCTAGTTGAGAAATCTAGTCTTCCACCAAAAATGGAGTCTGAAAAAGAGGGAAAGGTGGAAGAAAAGGTTACAAAGAACCTTGAGAAAAAGCATTCACAAGTGAGTATAGATCATCACATCAAAATTCCTTTTCCACAGAGGTTGCGCAAGCATAACCTAGATAAACAGTTTGCAAAGTTTATGGAGGTATTTAAGAAACTACATATCAATATCCCCTTGCAGAAGCCTTAGAACATATGCCTAGCTATGTTAAGTTCATTAAGGAGATACTATCAAAGAAATGTAAGATGGGTGATTACGAGACAGTGGCATGGACAGAGGATTGTAGTGCCATCTTACAAAGGAAACTTCCTTAGAAATTGAAAGATCCAGGGAGTTTTACCATACCCTGTACTATTAAGAATATTGACTGCAAGCAGCCATTATCCGATCTGGGAGCAAGCATTAACTTGATGCCACTTTTAGTGTTCAAGAGATTTGGGTTAGGTGAAGCAAGACCCACTACAGTTGGCAGACCAATCTGTCAAGCATCCAAGGGGAATCATTGAAGATGTGTTGGTAAAAGTAGACAAGTTTATATTCCCTGCAGACTTCATAGTGTTAGATATGGAAGAGGATGCAAATGTGCCAATCATTTTGGGAAGGCCATTCTTACCTACCAGTAGAGCATTAATCGATGTTCAGAATGGTGAGTTGAAGCTGCGAGTTCTGAAAGAAGAGATCACATTTAGTGTTTTTGCGGCAACGAAAATTCCCACTCGTTGTAGAGCTGATGTGGTGAAAGGAGGAGATACCGAGTTGGAAGTCCCTAAGAGAAAGTCCATGGCTCAATGCAGTATTCAAACAGTGCGTAGTCGTTTGAAAATGTTCTTTAGTGGGAAGATTCGAATGTTACATGAGTGAGGGAAAGCTCAACAAATTAGCAATAACAAGAAATGAGCATCCACTCATGACACTAGGGATCTCAAAGACATAATGGGTGGACTTGATGCAAGTTGAAATTGAAGAGGAATTCATCGTCTGGCTAAATGACGTTAACAACAACGCCATTGGGAGGTATCCCATTCTTTTTATAGTTTTGTTATTTTCGTTTAAAGTTTGAACAATTTTTCTGTTTTTAGTTTTAATTTTTATCTGGTTATTGAAATATTTAGAATTTTGGACTTTAGATTGTAATTTTGAACTGTGGAAATCATGAAACTTGAAAGAGAAATATATATATATATATGCAGGTACCAATTTTTAGTCACAGCACCCACTATTAGAGTCGCGACCCTTATGAAGTCAGAGAGCCACTAAAATTTGGTGCAGTCCAGGCGTCGCGGCACCCAAGAAATGAGTCGTGGCGCGCTACCTAGAAAAAAAAGTCCACCATACTGATGTGGTGCATATTTTGGTAAGTCCTCTTTCCTTATTCTTTTTGGGTCACATTGGGGACAATGTTTGTATTCAATTTAGGGGAAGTGTTTTGTATATATTGAGTTGTTTGTTTTTATTTTTGTGGTGATTGTATTTTAGTTGTGTCTAGAGTGTTTAAAGTGTTGTTTTTTGAATCAAGTTAACAATGATAAGCCGATGAGAATGAATTGAATGAATATTTAGTATAGTTGGACGAAAACGAAAGCCATTTAAATCCATGTGCTTGATTTGAATATTTGATTGGGTTACTTGGGTCATTATAAATTTTTGAGAGCTTAATCATGATTTGTGAATAAATTCCTTGTGGTTGAAAAGCATTTATGCTCGCTGAATTTTGTTTGTGAGAAGTGTGAAAATATCTTAGAACTTTCTTGCTTGCTATTTGAGATGAAATCCTAGATGATGCATGCTTAGGAAGATGATTTAGGCAATTCTTTGGAACGATTGAGCCTTTCAAGCCAACCTTGATTATTGTAACCCTTATCTACTCGTTTGAGCTTAAAATTAACATTTTTGTTGCTTGACACCTATTGTGAGCTTATTTGAAACCTTTGTTATATTTCCTTTGAATTATTCCATAAGCTTATGAATAATTGATTGGGGAATGGTTTGTAATGGAGAATATTATGAAAATTTGGTATAAGAAATTGGGGAGCAAAAAGAATGAGAAAAGTTCAAAAGAAAAAATATATATAACTACACTCCTAATGAAAATAAATTGAAAAATAAATTTGGGGGAGGTATTTAGAAAGATTCTTAAAAGAAAAAAGGAATTTATCTCAATCTTAGAAAAGAAAGAAATTTGGAATTGATATCAAGTTTGTGTTGATTGGGTTGTATGCTTATGGTATAATTGAGCTTAAATGACAATTTCATCCACCCATACCTAAGACGTTCTTATGAGCCTAAAAAGTCCTTTTGATTCTTGAGCATGTGTGGTATACATTAGCGAAGAGTAGTAAGTCATGCAAACATATGGGATGATGGAATTGGTTGTGGGAATGAATTTAGTGTGTATAAAGTAATTCAAATGTAGGTTATTTGTTGATCATAGTTAAGAAAGCCTTTTTTTTTTTTTTGGACATGAGTAAGTTGAGGAAGCATTTTGATTGAAAATATGCAGTTATGGTTGATGTCTCTGAAAGCTATATGGGCACTACATTCATAATTTTGAGGCTATTTGTTGTTGTTAACTTGATGCGTCATTGTTTGTTGTTCTTTTGTGGTAAGTAGTATTTTGCATTCTTTACTCGAGGACGTGTAAATGTTAAGTTTGGGGAGTTTGTTAAGTCTATTTTTATACTATTTTATAATGTGTTTTAGGTAGTGTTTTTAATCTTTTAAATTGTTTTGTGCAATATTATGCTTGTGTTTTGTGTGTTTTTAGGTTTTAGCAAATACTCGAGGGTTGGAGTGGATATGCTGTAAGAGGCGCTAATTTGAGGATGAAATGTTTATTCCATGCATTAAATGGTGTTTGGTTCTAACGCCCTGGGTATCCAAGACCGTCACACTATGTGTTTATAAAGGTCCAAGACTTGCTAATCAAGTCATTTAATACAAAACGTGTTACTGAAACTATAGTTGAACTAGGGTTAAAATATTTTGGTCTCAAAAGCTGCATTTCTTATCAATAATCATTTTCTTTTTACATGGGATCCCAAAAGTAATAACTTTAAGACTGTCTACAAACGATTCAAGATTTAAATACAATGATTAGCCATACTAAGGCAAAACAGACAGTTAAGCATATCCCGTCCTGTTCCACTCCTCGGTCGTGTCGGCTGAACAACTGACTATGTACATTCAGCCTCGCAGCCCTCCATCTCAGGATTGGTCCAACTTGCCTTTGCCTTTGCCTTTACCTGCACCACGAAGCACCCGTGAGCCAAGGCCCAACAAGAAAACACAATAACAGAGCACAATCATTCAATAGACAATCAAATAACTCATATTGCATAAGCATGTACTCAGCAGTTCAAGCAATCATGATAATCAAGTATTCATCATACCAAGTATATCATTTCATATCAATAATCAATCCACATATGATAACTAGGGTTAATGCCCTTAGGTTGTACCCTCTATTTATCCCACTGACTCCGGCTCGCTTAAACCGAGCTCAGTGAATGTTAAGCTATCCTCGGCTACCAGTGGCCGAGCCAGGCCCTGTGCACAAGTATAATTTAGGGCACCCTTAGGCCGTTTATCACATGTCCCATGGCGTAATACCATCAATGACATTATACAGATATCGGGAGCACTTAGTCCCCTCACAAACACATAACCGGGTGCAGTTTTCTTACCTTTAGATTCACTACCTTTGTTCAATTGATCCTCAAGCACGATCCCTCTTGAGCCCTAGCGTACACCTAGTCACAACCATAGATCAGAATCATCACCAGACCTCAAGTCCAAAACCTAGCCTCGGGACCAATCCCGAGCCCTCGGGAAGCTCTAATTCCACCAAACAGGGTGGTGGAATCAAAACCAGAACCCCCAGGAAAAAACCCTTGAAAATAACCCAAAAACCCCTTTCTGGAAACAGGGTAGCGCTACAGCACTACAAAAAGAGCCTAAGGCACCCCAGACCACTCAGTCTAGCGCTACAGCGCTAGCCATTGGGCGCTGTAGCGCTAGTCACAGCACAGCAAAACTTGCCATTTCCTCCTTCGATTTTCCCCGAGCCAAACCTTACCAAAACTCTTCCAAACTTCAACCAAACATAAAAACAATCCTACCAACATCCTCCACTCATCCCAAGCATCCCAACCACACATAACCCAATCACATGCACCCCTAATCAAAGAATTTACCATAGCTGGACCTAAACCTCAGAAACTCAGCAAATACAACAATTAAAACCATAGAACTTGAGCTAGAATTCCTTACCTTTGCTGGATGTCCTTAGCCTAGGTTATCCTCCTCACTAGCTTGGCCTTCACCTCCTCAAAGCTCAGCTTTAATTGCCCTCGAATTCCCCACCAAAACTCAGCTCAAAATCCACAACACCAAAAACTAAAAGCTGAAAACTACCTTGAACCTTACCTCAAATGATGAGTATCCCCTACCAATTCCTCAAACCAGACCAAGGACCTTAGGCTCAAGCTCCTACCTAGACTCCCTCCGAGTTTTTGCTCCAAGAAATCTCAAGAAATGGAGAAGAGACCTTCAACCAAATGAGAGGGAAAAAGACTCCCAATTTCCCTTTTTCCTTCTCTTCTTTCTTTTCTTTCCTTTCTTTCCTTCAGAATTCCAGCCCTTTCTACACAATCCACTAAGTATAAAGCCTAATAACATTTATCTCTTATAATCCAAATGACCACAATACCCTCCCATAAATCCTAAGCCTTTTAATCCACCTAGAGGCATTTTGGTCATTTCACCCAATTCCCGCTAATTCCTCGAGTGTCTCTAATATTTACTACTTACTTCCCGACACCTAACTAATCACCAATTATATTCCTTAATGTCAAGATAGACTCCAACATATTCTCTAAATTCCCAAAAATACCCCCAGGCTCGCCCCGAGCCGGGTATAAATCCCCGTCGTGGCTTTTTCGCTAAACCGCTCACTGGGATCGTCTCGAGTCACAGATTACAAATATATCCACATAATAATGTGGTCTCGAAAGTTTATCACATATATATACAGTTATGCCCTCAATGGGCCAAAATTATGATTATGCCCTTCTAACCTAATCAGGGCCTACATGCATACTAATACACATAGTCATGCATCACAAATATTCAAATTGTCATATAACATGCTTTTAAATCATTAAATCACATATAATCCAATTATGCCATCCCGGCACACTAATCAAGGCCCTTAAGCCTTATTAGTAAATTTGGGTCATTACAACTATCCCCTCCTAATGAGAATTTCGTCCTCGAAATTTACTTGAATAACTCAGGATATTGATCCCACATCGTTGTCTCCAGCTCCCAGGTCGCTTCCTCGACCCTACTATTCCTCCATAACAACTTAACAAGAGGAATTATCTTATTCCGTAGTACTTTATCTTCCCGATCCAAGATCTGAACCGGTTGCTCTTCATAAGCTAGGTTTGTCTACAATTCCAAGTCTTCATACCTCAACACATGAGTCGCATCTGAGACGTACTTCCGGAGCATAGAAACATGGAATACGTCATGGACTCCTGACAATGATGGCGGCAAGGCTAACCTATAAGCCACTTGACCAATCCTTTCCAGGATCTTAAAAGGTCCAATGAATCTAGGGCTTAGCTTGTCCTTCTTACCAAACCTCCTCACCCCTCGCAATGGTGAAACTCAGAGAAACACATGGTCCCCAACCTGGAACTCCACGCCCCTACGCTTGCAATCAGCGTAGCTTTTCTGTCTGCTCTGAGAGGCGAGCATCCTAGCTCAGATCTTCTCTATAGCTTCACTTGTCCTCTGAACCATATCTAGCCCCAAATATTTCCTCTCACCCATCTCATCCCAATGAATGGCTGATATGCACTTTCTCCCATATAACATCTCATAGGGAGCCACTCCAATCGTTGATTGGTAACTATTGTTATACGAAAATTCAACCAACGGGAGGTACTTACTCCATGATCCCTCGAAGCCAATCACACACGCGCTAAGCATATCCTCCAATACCTGAATCGTCCTCTCGGTTTGTCCATCAGTCTGAGGATGAAAGGTTGTGCTGAACTTCAACTGAGCTCCCATAGCCTTCTGCAAACCTCCCCAAAACTTAGAAGTAAAGATGGGATCGCGGTTTGATACAATAGACTTGGGAACTCCATCGAGACGTACTATCTCCCTCACATAAAACTCAGCATACTGATCCACAGTATATGTCGACTTCACTGAAAGAAAATGGGCTGACTTGGTGTATCTATCCACTATCACCCACACTGAGTCATGAAGCCGTACCATCCTGGGTAAACCGCCCACGAAATCCATCGTAATATCCTCCCACTTCCACTCGGGAATACCCAAAGGCTAAAGCAACCCTTCTGGTCGCTGATGCTCAGCTTTCACCTGCTGACTGGTCAAGCATCTGGCTACGCACATCCTTCTTCATCCCGAGCCACCAATATAACATTCGTAGACCTTGGTACATCTTCGTGGTACCCGGAGGAAGTGAGTACAGCGTCGTATGAGACTTATCCAGTAGCTTTCGTCTAATCCCCTCATCAACTGGAACACAAATCTGTCTCTGATACCGAAGCAAACCAGCCTCAGAAATAGAATAGTCCTTAGCTACTCCTGCTAAGACATTCTCTCTAACCTCCTGTAACTGAGCGTCTACCAATTGTCCCTCTTTAATCCGCTCTAGCAGGGTCAACCGTACAGTAATATTAGCCAACCGGCCCACTACCAACTCTATTCCCACTCTGACCATCTCATCAACTAACTCTCTCGAGATCTAGGTGGAACTATATAACTGACCTGGGCCCCTCCGGATTAATGCATCCCCTACTACGTTGGCTTTCCCTAGGTGGTAAAGAATATCACAATCATAATCTTTCACCAACTCTAGCCAACGCCTCTATCTCATGCTCAGGTCCTTCTGTGTAAAGAAATATTTTAGACTTTTATGGTCAGTGTATACCTTGCACTTCTCCCCATACAGATAATGTCGCCAAATCTTTAGTGCAAATACCACCGCCGCTAACTCCAAATCATGGGTAGGATACCGCTGCTCATACTCCTTCAGCTGTCTCGATGCATAAGCTATGACCTTCTAATTCTGCATTAACACATAGCCTAAACCCAACCTCGATGCATCGCAGTAAACAACAAACTTCCCTTCCCCCGAAGGAAGACTCAACACGGGCGCAGAAATAAGTCGTCACTTCAGCTCTTGGAAACTATCCTCACACTTGTCTGACCATATAAACTCCAAATTCTTCCGTGTCAATTCTATCATCGGTGCCGCTATCTTCGAGAAGCCCTCCACAAAACGTCTATAATAACCCACTAGACCAAGAAAACTCTGCACCTCTGAGGCATTCCTTGGCCTTGGCCAATCCCTAACTGCTTCCACCTTAGACGGATCCACCTTAATCCCATCTGCGCCCACAATATGTCCAAGAAATGTCACTTCTGGTAACCAAAATTCACATTTCTTAAACTTGGCGTACAACTGATGCTCCCTCAACCTCTGAAGAACCTGTTGAAGATGATTCTCGTGCTCTGCCTCTTAACTGGAGTACACTAGGATATCGTCGATGAAAACAATAATGAACTGATCCAGAAAGTCCTTAAACACCCTGTTCATTAGGTCCATGAAAGCTGCTGGGGCATTGGTCAACCCAAATGACATGAACAGAAACTCATAGTGCCCGTACCTCATTTGAAAGGTCGTCTTCGGTATGTCCTCGTCCTTGATCCTTAACTGGTGATAACCATATCGAAGATCAATCTTCAAGAACACTGTCTTACCCTGCAGCTGGTCAAACAATTCATCAATCCTTGGTAGGGGTACTTATTCTTGATAGTCAACTTGTTCAATTCCCTGTAGTCTATGCACATTCTCAAAGTCCTGTCCTTCTTCTTCACAAATAGAACTGGAGCACCCCACGGCGAGTAACTAGGCCTGATGAACCCCAAATCCAGAAGCTCCTGCAACTGTATCTTCAATTCTTTCAGTTCTACTGGTGCCATCCTATATGGTGCCCTCGACACTGGCTCTGTCCCCGGTGCCAATTCAATGAAAATTGAATCTCTCTACACGGCGGCAACCCCAGCAAGTCCTCAGGGAACACATCCAAGAACTCGCAAACCAATTTGGTATCTTCCAGTCCTACTGGCGAAACCTTGGTGGTAGCCACCACACTAGCCAGAAAACCTATACACCCTCCTTGTAACAGATCTCTGGCTCTCAGCGCTGATATCCTGGGTACGTGAGGTCCATGCACCGCTCCCACAAAAACAAAGGGATCCTCGCCCTCTGGCTCAAAAGTCATCATCTTCTTCCTGCAGTCAATGGTAGCTCCATATCTAACCAGCCAATCCATACCCAAAATTATATCAAAGTCCTCCATACTCAACTCAATCAAATCTACTGGCAACTCTCTACCGTCAACTATCACTAGCAGTGCCCTAATCCACCTCCTAGATACTACCAGTTCCCATGTAGGAAAAATAGTCCCAAACCCTAAAGTACAATACTCACTAGGTCTACACAGTCTATCAATCACCCTACTAGAAACAAACGAATGTGTAGCACCAGAGTCAATCAATACAGTAAAAGGAGTGGCAGCGCTAGAAAGCTGACCTGTCACTACCGAGGGGCTAGCCTCGGCCTCTGCCTGCGTCAGGGTCAACACTCAAGCTGGAGTCAAGCTGTCCACCTTCCACGCATCTCCCTTCTTCACTGTTGGGCAATCTTTCTTGAGGTGTCCCACCACCCCGCACACATAACAGGCCTTTCCCCGACATTCAGCCAGATGACGTCTTCTGCACCCCATGCACTCAGGATAAGTCCTCCATGCTTCACCACCTCCTTGACGGCCACCCTGAGTACCCTGACCTTTCCTATCGAGACCAGGAACAATCGAAGCATCAGGGGTCTTCCTCTTCAAATCACTGGGGCCTCCGCCCTTACCAGAACTAGAATATGGAGGCACCGCCCTGCAGCCCTCCCACCTCACTGCACTCTCTCTCCAAATCTTATTTTCCGCTTCCTCAGCGGTGAAAGCCTTCTCCACAGCCTGGGCATAAGTTGTCCCTCCAGGTACTATTGTAATTCCCACATCCCGGGCTATCATAGCATTAAGCCCTCTGATAAATTTGTCCTCCCTAGCTGCATCAGTAGGCACAAGATCTGGTGCAAATTTCGCAAGTCTATCAAACTTTAGGGCATATTCTGTAACGGTCATGCTGCCCTGAACCAACCCCATGAACTCATTTACTTTTGCTACCCTGATGGAAACTTTATAGTACTTCTGACTAAATAAGTCCTTGAATCCTTCCCAAGTCAAAGCGATAACAGCTCTGGTCTATGATGCCACCTCCCACCAAATTCGGCCATCCTCCCTCAACATATATGTGGTGTAGGCCGCTCTGTCATGTCCCTCTACCCTCATGAAGTCCAGAATGGTAGTAATCATGGTCATCCACTGTTCAGCCTTCAGTGGATCAGGTCCTCCCTCAAAGATCGGGGGCTGCTGCTTCCTAAACCGCTCATACAACGGCTCCCATCTATTCCCAACCTCCACTTGCTATACAACAGGTACCACTACAAGTGGCACAATGGGGGCAACCCTCCTTGATGGAGCCTGCTGCAGCAAAATTCAGATTTGTTCATCTTGGCTCTGTAGTCGAGCCTGCATGTCTGCCATAAGCTGCTGCCAGTTCTCAGGGACTGGCGGAGGGGTGTGGCCTTAATCATCATCTTTAGTCTCACACTTGCTGGCTAATCATGTAGATTTTCTTGGATGCATAATTATCCAAGTCAATCTGCAATCAACGACTTGGTAATCAGACTATGATGATAGGGTAATATTCCTTTCATGGTCCATCACTGGAACTCCAATCATTCACAAGCAATCAAATTATAACTGTTTTTCCAAATATTCATCCATATATTCATTCACATACATAAAAGTGCTGATAAGAACGCCTCAATATCATCATGCAATAGTCAAGGGCCAGGCTCTATCAGTATCTCATGCTCCCTCTTAATCAAGCAGATATCAATAAGCATATCTCATTCAAATCATTTAAGCACATAGTCATGTATACACAATTTACCAAATCCTGAGTCGAGCTTGGCTTTCGCGATGAATGTACATGCCCAGCCAGTCTTCAGGAACCCTTAAACCTAGGACGCTCTGATACCAAGTTGCAATGCCCTGGGTAGCCAAGATTGTCACACTGTGTGTTTATAAAGGTGCAAGACCTGTTAATCAAGTCATTTAATACAAAACGTGTTACTAAAACTATAGTTGAACTAGGGTTAAAAGATTTTGGTCTCAAAAGCTGCATTTCTTATAAATAATCATTTTCTTTTTACATGGGATCCCAAAAGTAATAAGTTTAAGACTGTCTACAAAAGATTCAAGATTTAAATACAGTGAGTAGCCATACTAAGGCAAAATAGATAGTTAAGCATATCCCGTCTTGTTCCACTCCTCGGCCGTGACGGTCGAACAGCTGACTATGTACATTCAGCCTCGCAGCCCTCCATCTCAGGATTGGTCTAACTGGCATTTGCCTTTACCTGCACCACGAAGCACCCGTGAGCCGAGGCCCAGCAAGAAAACACAATAACAGAGCACAATTATTCAATAGACAATAAGATAACTCATATCGCATAAGCATGTACACAATAGTTTAAGCATTTATGATAATCAAGTATTCATCATACCACGTATATCATTTCATATCAATAATCAATCCACATATGATAACTAGGGTTAATGCCCTTAGGCTGCACCCTCTATTTATCCCACTGACACCAGCCCGCTTAAACCGGGCTCAGTAAATGTTAAGCTGTCCTCGGCTACCAGTGGCCGAGCCGCGCTCTATGCGCAAGTATAATTTACGGCACCCTTAGGCCGTTTATCACATGTCCCATGGCGTAATACCATCAATGACATTATACAGATATCGGGAGCACTTAGTCCCCTCACAAACACATAACCGGTTCACTACCTTTGTTCAATTGATCCTCAAGCACGATCCCTCTTGAGCCCTAGCGTACACCTAGTCACAACCATAGATCAGAATCATCACCAGACCTCAAGTCCAAAACCTAGCCTCGGGACCAATCCCGAGCCCTCGGGAAGCTCTAATTCCACCAAACGGGGTGGTGAATCAAAACCCGAACACCCGGGCAAAAACCCTTGAAAATAACCCAAAAACCCCTTTTCTGGAAATAAGGTAGCGCTACAGCGCTCTAAGTAGAGTGCTACAGTGCCACAAACAGAGCCTAAGGCACCCTAGACCACTCAGCCTAGCGCTACAACGCCCAATGGCTAGCGCTGTAGCGCTAGTCACAGCACAGCAAAACTTGCCATTTCCTCCTTCGATTTTCCCCGAGCCAAACCTTACCAAAACTCTTCCAAACTTCAACCAAACATAAAAACAATCCTACCAACATCCTCCACTCATCCCAAGCATCCCAACCACACATAACCCAATCACATGCACCCCTAATCAAAGAATTCACCATAGTTGGACCTAAAACTCAGAAACTCAGCAAATAAAACAATTAAAACCACAGAACTTGAGCTAGAATTCCTTACCTTTGCTGGATGTCCTTAGCCTAGGTTATCCTCCTTACTAGCTTCGCCTTCACCTCCTCAAAGCTCAGCTTTAATTTCCCTTGAATTCCCCAACAAAACTCAGCTCAAAATCCACAACAACACCAAAAACTAAAAGCTAAAAACTACCTTGAACCTTACCTCAAATGATGAGTATCCCCTACCAATTCCTCAAACCAGACCAAAGACCTTAGGCTCAAGCTCCTACCTAGACTCCCTCTGAGCTTTTGCTCCAAGAAACCTCAAGAAATGGAGAAGAGACCTTCAACCGAATGAGAGGGAAAAAGACTCCCAATTTCCCTTTTTCCTTCTCTTCTTTCTTTTCTTTCCTTTCTTTCCTTCAGAATTCCAGCCCTTTCTACACAATCCACTAAGTATAAAGCCTAATAACATTTATCTCTTATAATCCAAATGACCACAATACCCTCCCATAAATCCTAAGCCTTTTAATCCACCTAGAGGCATTTTGGTCATTTCACCCAATTCTCGCTAATTCCTCGAGTGTCTCTAATATTTACTACTTACTTCCCAACACCTAACTAATCACCAATTATATTCCTTAATGTCAAGATAGACTCCAACATATTCTCTAAATTCCCATAAATACCCCCAGGCTCGCCCCGAGCCGGGTATAAATCCTTGCCGTGGCTTTTTCGCTAAACCGCTCACTGGGATCGTCTCGAGTCACAGATTACAAATATATCCACGTAATAATGTTGTCTCGAAATTTTATCACATATATATACAGGTATGCCCTCAACATGCCAAAATTACGATTATGCCCTTCTATCCTAATCAGGGCCTACATGCATACTAATACACATAGTCATGCATCACAAATATTCAAATTGTCATATAACATGCTTTTAAATCATTAAATCACATATAATCCAATTATGCCCTCCCAGCACACTAATCAAGGCCCTTAAGCCTTATTAGTAAATTTGGATCATTACATTGGTCATGTCGGGACACTTTAGAAGTTGTCTAGGGTCAAAAAGGAGCTAAAAATTTTGAGTTGCGTCGTGACGCATTCAAAGGCCGAGAGTTGTTGTTTCCTAAAGACTGTGGAGCCACAACACTTGAATAAGAGTCGTAGCGCTGGAATTTATTGATGAATTTGAGCCGCAGCACCTTAAACTAGGGCAGCAGTGCTGGTGAATACAGAGACTACTAGATTATAGGCAATCGTAGGTGGGTTGCGGAACGTGTTTCTAGAGCCACAGCGCTAAGGACCCTACGTGCACGAGGAAGAGCATTTTTGTCTTTTTTGGTTGAAAAATTAGTAGGGTTTAGTATTTTTAATCATTTTTTAGAATTAGGAGAGAGCAGTAGTTTTATTTTATCGAATGAGGCAAAGAGGCAATGAGAATAGGAGAACGTTTTGGGAGCTTTTTCAGAGAATGAATCTACAGTTCTTTTTCTTCTTCTTTAATTTTCCTTATGTTCGACTTTGGTATTATGGATTTCATTGCTATGTTCATGAACTAATTTATGTATTAGGGTTTTCAATTGAATCACTTGAACCTCTACTATGACCTAATGCAAAGTTTGATTTTCTTCTACCGTTATTAAGATCTTTTCAATTTATGCTAATTGTATGAGAATTGATTGGCCATCATTTTTAATAATTTTCATGAGTTTAAATCAAAATCTAAAAGGTGAGGTTTGGACATACTCTAATTGAATTGACATATACTCAATCTTGAACAAGAGTATCACAATTGTTTGTGTAGCTTTGAAGTTGTTGATTTTAATGCTTCCTAAATGTTGATTTTATCATAGATATATATAAAATTCTCATTTAGGTTGAATTTTATAATTCGTAACTTAATTATAAAATGTTTTTGACAACTTGTTTTCTCAATATGGAGAAGAATTGTTAATCTTGCATTAGTAAATGGTAGAGTGGAAAGTTGATGAGATTGAAATCCCTCATTGTCTTTATTCCTGATTTAATTCTCGTGTTCTTTTTATTTGTTAACTCTTGCATTTTACATTCATTTATGTTTTTACTTTTAGATTTTACAAACCAAAAAAAAAAACATTCATAAGCCAAATAGAAACTAAAGATTAATTGTTTGGTAATTTATAATTCAGTCTTCGTGGGACGATAATCGGATTTACCAAACATTATTACATCTATGATTACGTATAATTGTGTAGCTTAAAAATTTGCAACATGGACCTCGTGCGAAAAGCAGTCTTTGGAACCTCCTCATCTTTGATCCTCAACTTGTAGTAACAAAATCGAAGATTAATCTTTGAAAACACTGTCTTTCCTTGGAACTAGTCAAACAAGTTATCGATCCTTGGCAATGGATACTTATTCTTGATGGCCAACTTATTCAACTCCCGGTAGTCGATACACATCCTCAACGACCCATCCTTCTTCTTAGAAAACAGCACTGGTGCACCCCACAACTAGAAACTAGGTCTGATGAATCCCTGGTCAAGTAACTATTGTAGCAGAAGCTTTAATTCCTTCAATTCTTCTAGTGCCATTCTGTAAGGGGCCTTGGATACCGGTTCCATTTCTAGTGCTAGTTCAATAACAAACTCATTCTCTCGTTGCAGTGGCAATCTCAGTAATTCTTCTGGGAACACGTCTAGAAATTCACAGACTAATCTAGTCTCCTCTGGTCCAACTGGTACAGCCTTAGTGGTATCCACTACACTAGCTAGGAATCTTATGCAACCTCCTTGCAATAAGCCTCTAGCTTTCAATGCTGAAATCATTGGAATGCGAGGCCCACTCACATCACCCACAAACACGAACGAGTCATCTCCCACGGGTTCAAAGATCACCATCCTCCTTTTTACAGTCTATGGTCCCATACTTGGCTAATCAATCTGTAACGCCCTGGATATCCAAGACCATTACACTGTGTGTTTATAAAGGTGCAAGACTTGCTAATCTAGTCATTTAATTAGAATCGTGTTACTGAAACTATAGTTGAACTAGGGTTAAAAGATTTTGGGCTTAAAAGCTTCATTTCTTATAAACAAACATTTTCTTTTAAATGGGATCCCGGAAACAGTAAAGTTAAAGACCGTTTACCAAAGATTTAGGATTAAAATACAGTTATTAGCCACTCTAGGGTAAAACAGACAAATAGGCTTCACTCGTCCTGTACCACTTCTCGGCTATGGCGGCCGATCAGCTGACTATGTACATTCAGCCTCGAAGCTCTCCATCTCAGGACTAGTCCAACTTGCCCTTGCCTTTACATGCACCACGTAGCACCCATGAGCCAAGGCCCAGCAAGAAAACACAATAACATAGCATGACCATCAAGCGAACAACCAGATAACTCATACAGTGTAAACATGTACTCAACAGTCCAAACATTCATGTTATTCAAGTATTTAGCATACAAAGTACATCATTTCATATCAATAATCAATTCACGTATGATAACCAGGGCTAACCCCCTTAGGTCGCACCCTCTATTTATCCCACTGACTCCGGCCTATTAAACCGAGGTCAGTGAATATTAAGCTGTCCTCAGCTACCAGTGGCCAAGTCACACCCTGTGTGCAAGTATTATTTATGGCACCCTTAGGTCATTTATCACATGTCCCATGGCATAATACCAACTATGACATCATACAAATACAGCAAACTCTTAGTACCATCACAAACACATAACCGCGTGCAATTTTCTTACCTTTAGATTTCGCTAGCTTTGTTCAATTTGATCCTCAAGCACAATCCCGTCTGAGCCCTACCGTACACCTAGTCACAGCCATAGATCAGAATCATCACCAAACCTCAAATCCAAAACCTAGCCTCGGGAGCAATCCCGAGCCCTCGGGAAGCCCTAATTCCACCAAACGGGGTGGTGGAATCAAACCCCGAGCCCCTGGGCAAAAACCCTAAGAAATAACCCAAAAACCCCTTTTTGGGAACAGGGTAGTGCTACAGCGCCATAAAGAGAGCGCTATAGTGCTACAAGCAGAGCCAAAAGGCTCTGGAACCTCAGGGCCTAGCGCTACAGCGCCCAGTGACTAGCGCTAGTCACAGCACAGCCCAGAACAGATTTTTCTCCTTCAAATTTTCCCAAGCCAAACCTTCCAAAACTCAACCAAACCTCAACCAAACTTCAAAACAAGCCTCTCAACATCCTCAACTCATCCCATAAGTCCCAACCATACAAAACTCAACCACATGCACCCCAAATCAAGGAAATCACCATAGCTAAACCAAGAGCCTAAAAACTCAACAAGAAGAACAACTGAAACCATAGAATTCAAGTGACCAAGTTCAGAACTTCTTACCTTCAACAGAGAGATTCAACCTTAGGCTATCCTCCACCCTTCCTTAGCTTTCACTCCTCAAAGTTTCAGCCTCAATTCCCTAGAATTCCCACTAAAACTCAGCTCAAAATCCATATTTATACTAAGAACCAGAAACTGAAAAGATACCTTGAACCTTACCTCAAAGAATGAACAACCCTTGCTAACTCTTCAAACCAAACCAGGGACCCTAGCCTCAAGCTCCTGCCCAAACTCTCTCTGAGTTTTAGCTTCAAATTCCCTCCAGAAATGGAGAAGAGACCTCCAACCGAGAGAGAGAAAGATAGACTCCTGTTTTCCCCTTCTTTCTTTTTCTTTCTTCATACTTCCTTCAAATTCTACACATTCCACTAAGGCATAAAGAAAACTTAACTCTTATACCCTATAAGCCAAATGACCATATTTCCCTCCCACTTATAACTAAACTTTTAAACATCTTAAGGGCATTTTAGTCATTACACCCAATTCCCGCTAATTCCTTGAATGTCCCTAATATTTACTGCTTACTTCCCGACACCTAACTAATCACCAATTATTTTCCTCAATATCAAAATAGACTCCAATATATTCACTAACTTCCCAAAAATACCCCTAGACTCGCCCCGAGCCAAGTATAAATCCCCGCCGTGACTTTTTCGCTGAACCGCTCACTAAGATCGCCTCGAGTCACAGATTACAAATATATCCACATAATAATGTGGTCTCAACAATTTATTACAATTATTTACATTTATGCCCTCAACGGGCTAAAATTACGAATATGCCCTTCTAACCTAATCAGGGCCTACATGCATTCTAGTACGCATAGTCATGCATCACAGATATTCAAATAATCATACAACATGCTTTTAATAATTAAATCACATTTAATCCAGTTATGCTCTCCCGGCACACTAATCAAGGCCCTTAAGCCTTATTAGTAAATTTGGGTCGTTACAACTATCCCCTCCTAATGAGAATTTCGTCCTCGAAATTTACCTGAATAATTCGGGATACTAATCCCGCATCACTGACTCAAGCTCCCAGATCCCGCATCTAAGCAATTTTTCTCATGGTGTAAAGATAATCTTGTTAGTATTTGAATATTTGCATATTAAAATACCTCCTTGATGACCAAACTTATCATGACACTTTATACTTTCTAAGTGTTTTTTCATGCTTTCACTCATTTTGTTCATGTGTTTACATATTTTTATATGATTTGCTTGTGTCTTATATCTCGTGTGCCCCCCAAGTGATTGAGGGGCTTAAGGCGCTTGGTCACTTGCCATAAACCTAACATGTTCGAACATATGCTTCCCGATATAACATGTAATAAATTTTATAATATAGCAAGACAACACACTAAAGAGTTAATACTTGTATAAAAAAATACAATAATTGGAAAGAATAACTAG
The DNA here is from genome assembly GCF_963169125.1 of Humulus lupulus. Lineage (NCBI taxonomy): Eukaryota > Viridiplantae > Streptophyta > Magnoliopsida > Rosales > Cannabaceae > Humulus > Humulus lupulus. The sequence continues at coordinate 218,881,905 of NC_084793.1, forward strand.
TTGCACACAGTTCTTTTACTAACTCATAAAAAATGGACTAATCATGTATGTACAATAAAATTGCATACGAGTGACCATAATTGGTCCTACACTAATAAGTGAGCAACCATAAAAATGACCAGCCTTTGTTCCAAACTTGTAAATAAGATGCACTTAAATACAAGCCACCTCTCTAAAAAGTGGTGTTTATTGGTAGTACTTGCATAAGTGCTCCCTATTCCAGTATCGAGAAATCAGATAGACATTCAACTAAGCAAGCTTGTAAGTTCCTTGTTGCAGAATCTCTTCTACTTGATAAGGGCCTTCCTACTTTTGTCCAAGTACTCCAACAGCTTGGTCGCGAGTGTTCAGGAAAACTCATCGTAACACTAAGTCTCCAACAGTAAGTTTTCTTTCTCGGACTCTAGAGTTAAAGTGTCGAGAAATGTTTTTTTGGGTGGTTGCTACTCATAGTTGGGCTTGTCCTCTTCGTTCCTCAATTAAGTCTAATGATTCTGACAGTAGTTGGTGATTTGAACTCTGGTTGTATGCTATCCTCTGATGCGATGGAAGGTCTTATTCAACAAGCAACATGGCCTCATATCCATATGCTAGTGAGAATGAAGTATGGCTAGTTTTTGTTAGGTGAGTTGTTCTATATCAATAGAGTACCTCAGGTAGTTCTTCTGGTCATGCTCATTTAGCTTGTTCGAGCCTTTTCTTGAGAGTATCTCTTACTCCCAAATTTTGAGACATGAGATTATGACCTCGAAATTTGATCTCGTCAAGTGTGAGCTCGGAACATATAAAACGCATATTTAAGGTCTAGTTGTAAAACCCTCGAGGCAAGATGGCAAGCTCGAAGGTGTGTAAGTTCGAAATTGTTTCTAAGCTTGAAAGAACATAGCAGGGAGATGCATCCGTTGTCGAGTGCCTTTGAATTAGGCGGTCCGAGCTTAAAGGGATACAAGTTCAAAATGTGATAGCCTCGATGGTATTTGTTTGCTCTGAGTAAGTCTCGGAATAAGAAGGCCACTTTGCAACCTACTTGTAGACCTTGGTTGATAGAATGCTGGTTGCTGACCTCGAAGACTTGATGAGTCATCTGAAGTAACGTGTCTCCCACAAATAAAGATATTTATTGTTGTAACTTCCCTACATTAAAGGGATATTAACTAGTCTGTTATGTGTCTCCTGCTCTTCAGTTGACGTTTCCTTGAATATAGGAGTTACAGAATTTAATGTCATTATTCTCATTAATGAAGAGGAGTATCTTCCCGAAATATGTGGGACGAACTCTGAAAACTCTCTATAAATAGAGATGTCATGAACACTTGAAGACGACGGAATTTTGTTATCTTGAGAGAATTTCTGGAGAATTCATCCCTAAAGGATTTCCAGAAAACTCCAAAGTCCTAATAAAAAAGACTCGTGGACTAGGCAGAGTTAACTGCTGAACCACGTAAAAAATCATTGTTGTTCTACTATACTATTCATCTTTGCCATAGCTTTTATTGTTTACGTGCTCTACATTTTAAGTTGATGAAAAACGACATCAACAGTTTGGTGCTTTCATTGAGAGCCTTAAGCAATACAATCCCTTATTAGCTATGGCCGCGAATGATCAGAATATTCCTGAAGAAAACTATCCGCGGTGCTCTGGGAAGCAGCCGATGACGAATCCTGAAACTGAAGAGAGAAGTGATTCCTCAAATTCTCGGGGACCTCCAGCACCTCCGGCTCCAAGGGACGATGAAGACATGTACTATAATCCTGAATGGTACGTCCCCATTGTGGAACTTGAAAACTGACAGTTAAGAAAACAGTTGGCTAAAGCCAAGAAGCGGAACAAAGAGTTGGCTAGGCTAGCCGTAGATGCGCAAGCGGCTCAGCCTCAACCTCTGTAGGAGAACCAAGATCCACCTCTGTGAGACGGTCATGTTCCTCCCCGCAGGCCTCGTGGGAGACCTCAGAAAAATGCTGCCACAAGAGGAGCGGAGAAACCTCCGCCACCAGCAAAGCAACCTGCACCCTCAAGACCCCGAAGAAACACTCGGGCCAGGTCTCCGGCTAACTCTACTACGGAGTTACCATCAGAAACTGGGAATTACCGAGCCCCTGCAGGGGCTCGGACTTAGGTTCTTGGTAATACACAGAATGTTACCGAGTCAGCACGGGCAAACTCGGGGCCATCCAGGCCCCGAAATGGTTGGCAGCCACTGTCACCCATACGATTCCCGCCGTCACCAATAAGATACCCCTCACCACCTCGGAGGAACGTACAACCAACTCGAGGTGATGAGGCGAGGCGGGCAGGACAGAAACAGGGGAATAGATAGGCTACTAGAGAACGGAGAGGCGATCAGCCTGTGAGAAGCCAAATGTCTCGATCTCGCACTGCAGAGACGAGGTAGCATGAAAGAAATCCATCTCGGAACAATCATGCGACAGGCCTCGCCAGTGACGACTCCGGAGACGCCAGATCAATTAGCACGTATGATCAAGGACGAAGAAATACGGGAAACCATAGGAACCGCTTCAACCTACGGGAGCACCTGAATCAGAATCGAGGTAATGGTAATCCATCGAACCCGAACCTGAGAGATCGCCTAAATGGGCGCAAAGATCCCCTGCGAAGGCGCGAGCTTGGAATTGTGATCAATGATAGCAAATTTCAGGAAAGACCCCCTGTGGACTCGGTTCAAGAAAGAATTGATCAGCTGGAAAGGACATTTAGGCTCTTGCAGAATGAGCGAGGTCAGAGTCAAGATGAGGATTCTGATGAGGAGCTCAAACCATTCGCTCCCCATATTTCCAACACTCCATTTCCTCAAGGGTTTCGGATTCCTCATGTCCCTCCTTTTGAGGGGAAATCCGACCCTTACAGTCATTTGAGTACATTTAACACCATAATGAGAGAAAGTAATGTAGGTTACGTGCTCAGATGTATGTTATTTCCAGCATCGCTTATAGGGCCAGCAAAAAATTGGTTCAAAAAATATAAGAGACATTCAATCACTTCTTGGGATCAGCTATCAAAAGATTTCAAAAAGCAGTTTAGAGCCATGATCGGGGTAAGACCTGAGGCATCGACCCTGACCAATGTTCGGCAACAGCCAAGGGAAACATTGAAGAGCTACCTTGCAAGGTTTAATTTGGAGGTTGCCCGAGCTCGGGATGTAGATGACAGCGGTCATCTAATGACCGTCCAAGCTAGGGTAATGCCAGGAAGTCCCCTCTGGGATGATATGCAGAGAAAGCCTGTGAGGTCCTTAACCGAGTTTAATAGATGAGCTTAGAGGTTTGTCAATGTAGAAGAGGCAAGGTCAACGCTTAACATGACCTCTCAGCCCATAACTACAACGATAAACGTAAACTCTGCCTCAGCCTCGGTGGACCCATCAACCTCAAAACCCCCTGCAGAAAACCCTTCTAAAAGGAAGAAGAATGAAGGAAGTAACCCTGAGGCGGAAGGGGGAAAGGTACTTCTCCGTGTACAAAGTGTACACCGAGCTCAACGAGTCTCGAGAGAATATATACCTGGCTAATGAAAACCAGGTCCCTTTCAGGCGTCCAGACCCCATGAGAAATCAGAAGTCCAAGAGGGACTCCGGCAAGTACTGTCGATTTCACAGAGATACTGGGCACACTACTGATGAATGCTGGTAGTTGAAGGACGAGATCAAAGGACTGATCTCGAGAGGATACTTCAGACAATATGTTAGGAACCAGAATAATAATCAGGCTTCTACTAGCCAGAGGGCAGCTGCGCCATAGCCTGCTCAAAACAATAATTCCTGAGCTAGAGAAGAGGATAAGCCCCCTCCGATTGATGGAGAAGATGTGATAACCATCTTGGGCGGGCCTCATCTCGTAGGGACGGGCAAGAATTCCCAAAAATGATATGTGAACGAGCTAAAAACTGGGGACGGGTCCCCCTATGAACCCGAACCTAGAGCTCCAAAGTGCCAAAAGATTGAATCTCAGCCGATAACCTTTACTGAGGACGATGCACCCATGTCCATTTTCCCCACAATGACCCACTGGTCATCACTCTCCAACTCGCGAATAAGAGAGTTCACCGAGTCCTCATTGACAATGGGAGCTCAGTGAACATTCTCTATAAGGCCACCTTAGAAAATATGGGACTCGCACTTCGAGACCTTAAAGCTTGTGCAACGACCTTGTACGGTTTTTCAGGAGAGGGGATTGCTTGTATGGGGTCCATTGAACTCCCTGTAACCTTGGGAGACTATCCAGTCTCAGCAACCAAGATGAGGGAGTTTATAGTAGTGGACCTACCATCGGCCTACAACGTGCTGCTCGGGAGACCCACCCTAGTAGGGCTGGGGGCAGTCTCATCTATAAGGCATTTGGCCATCAAGTTCCCGACTTCTAGTGGCATCGGGACGTTGAAAGGAGACCAGTTGGCCGAGCAGGAATGCTATAGCATTTCCATGAGAGGAAAGAAGCAGGTAAGCGCACAAACGCTCGTCCTTATTCAAAATAAAGACGGGACAATCTTGGAGATAGATGAAGAAATTGACCCAAGAGTGGAGGAAAGAGCTGATCTCGAACCATTAGAAGAGCTCGAAGAATAAGACCCCCCAAAAACGGTAAAGGTCGGGAAAAACCTCCATGAAGAAACTAAATAGCAATTAATTTTCTTTTTGAAGAAAAACCAGGATGTCTTCGCGTGGTCACATTCGGACATGGTAGGAATAAGTCCAAATATAGTGAGCCACGCGCTAAATATCGATAAAAGCTTCCCGCCGAAGCAACAAAAGTGAAGACAACTAGACGACGATAGGAAAAAGGCCCTAAAAGAGGAAGTCAACAGGTTAAAGGCAAACTGATTCATTAGGGATGCTTTTTAGCTCGATTGGGTAGCCAATTTGGTACTGGTGCCGAAGCCTAATGGAACGTGGTGAACCTGTATTGACTACTCGAACCTCAACAAGGCCTTTCCTAAGGATTGCTTTCCTTTACCACGGATTGACCAGCTCGTGGACGCCACGGCAGGGCATGGACTAATGTCATTTATGGATGCCTATTCTGGATATAACCAGATTTCCATGCATGCCCCTGACCAGGAACATACGAGCTTCATAATAGATAAAGGGTTATATTGTTATAATGTCATGCCATTCGGGCTCAAAAATGTTGGAGCCACTTACCAGCGGCTCGTGAACATGATGTTCTCCGAGAAAATAGGAAACAACATGGAAGTTTATGTTGACGATAGGTTAGTCAAATCTCAACTTAACAATAACCATGTTGATACCTCGAAGAATGTTTTGTCGTGCTCCGGAATATAACATGAAACTTAACCCTCATAAGTGCTCTTTCAGAGTATCTTCAAGAAAATTCTTGGGTTTCATTGTAAATGCTCGAGGAATAGAGGCTAATCCGGATAAGATCCAGGCCCTGATCGATATGCCTTCACCTCGAAAACACAAAGATGTCCAGAGTTTGACAGGCAGGATGGCAGCACTAAGTAGGTTTATATCAAAATCTATAGACCGTTGTCTTCCGTTTTTCAACCTGTTGAGGGGAGGCAAGAAATTTGAATGGACAGAGGAATGCGAGTTGGCTTTTCTGGAACTCAAGAAACACCTCGCAGAGCCCCCTATATTTTCAAAACCTGTTACAGGAGAAGTTTTGTACTTATATCTTGCTACGACCGAGCACGCCATAAGTGCAGTACTCATACGGAGGAAGAAAAGGTGCAAATGCTCGTGTATTACGTCAGTAAAAGGTTACTGGGGGCAGAATCAAGATATCCCTTGATGGAGAAGCTAGCTCTCAGCTTAATTCACTCTTCTCAAAAACTTCGACCCTATTTTCAAGCGCACCTTATCCATGTACTAACTGATCAACCACTAAGACAAGTCTTGTCCAAGCCAGAAGCTTAAGGTCGGCTTCTTAAATGGGTCGTTGAACTCGGGCAATTTGAGATCACCTATCATCCAAGGATGACCATAGGGCGCAAGCCTTAGCAGACTTCATAGTGGAGTGTACTAGCATGACCAACGATGAAGTCATAACCCCGGCCCACGAGCTGTGGAAACTTTACGTTGATGGGTCATCTAATGAAAATGGATCGGGGGCAGGAGTAATTTTGATCACTCCTGCAGGAAGCAGATTTCACTCTGCCTTAAGATTTGACTTCAACGCGTCAAATAACGAGGCCGAGTACGAGGCTTTACTGGCAGGACTTCGTATAGCCAAAGAGCTCAAAGCTAAAGCAATACATTGCTACAGCGACTCCCAGCTAGTGGTTAACCAGATCTTGGGAGAGTACCAGGCTCGTGGTATAAGAATGGCAGCATACTTAAAAAAGGCAAAATCAGCATTGGAACATTTCGAGTTCTATGCGATAGAGCAGGTCCCTCGAGAGCAGAACTCGAATGCGGACGCCTTAGCCAGGCTCGCTACCTCTATCAAAAATGATGAATTGAATGTCGTGCCAATTGAACATCTCTCGGCACCTAGTATTGACGAGCCAGAGCATGAGGACGTGTGTATGATCGACTCCGAGCCTACCTGGATGACTCCGATAGTTGAATATCTCGAGACCGGCATCCTTCCAAAAGAAAAGACCAAGGCTCGAAAGTTGATGTATCAAATCCCTCGTTATACCATTATAGATGGAAGGCTGTACATAAGAGGATATTCCATGCCATTACTTCGGTGTATGACTCCACCCGAAGCTAAGAAAATCATAGAAGAAATTCATGAAGGGTTCTGTGGAGACCATACTGAGGGGCATAGCCTGTCCAAGAAAATCATACGCCAAGGTTACTTCTGGCCTACCATCAAATCAGACTCGTTTGATTACGTAAAAAAGTGTGATAAGTGCCAACGATTCGCCACAATTCCTCAAGCTCCACCATCCGAGCTGACTATGATGACCTCCCCATGGCCATTTGCGGTATGGGGAATCGACCTCATAGGCTCTCTCCCGACTGGCAAGGGCGGAGTAAAGTACGCGGTAGTCGTCGTAGATTACTTCACAAAATGGACAGAAGCTGAACCTTTGGCGACAATAACCTCCAAAAAAGTCCTTGACTTTGTGGTGAAAAATATCATATGTCGATATGGGATGCTGATGAAGATTGTGTCTGATAACGGAACCCAGTTCAACAGCAATCTGTTTACCAACTTTTGCGAAAAAAATGGAATAATAAAGAGTTTCTCGTCAGTGGCCCATCCCCAGGCGAATGGCCAGGTCGAAGCTATAAACAAGACTCTAAAAAGTTCGCTGAAGAAAAAGTTGGAAGAAGCTAAAGGAAGATGGCCCGAAGAATTTCCCCAAGTCCTATGGGGATATAGGACTACAGCCCGTACATCGATAGGACATACCCCGTTCTCTCTAGCGTACGGTTGCGAGGCTATGTTGCCAATTGAGGTCGAAATTCCCACAATTCGAGCCCTCGCTTATGATCAAGCCTCGAACCACTCTTAGCTCGAAGAAGCTCTTGACCTGATCGAAGAAAGAAGGAACGAAGCTCAATTAAAAAATGTTGCATACCAACAGCGAGCTACCCGGTACTTCAACAAAAGAGTTTGGGATCAAAAATTCGGTATGGGAGATTTGGTGCTAAGGCGTGTATTCTTGGCAACGCGGGATCCAGCAGCTGGCGTGCTCGGGCCAAATTGGGAAGGTCCCTACCAGATAGAGTCAGTCATCCGACCTGATGTTTACAAGTTGGCGAGATTAGATGGAAGTCTAGTACCGCGAGCATGGAATGGCGAACACCTACGACCTTACTATCAATAGTATAGGAAGGATGTTTCCTATAACCATGCTTTTTTATCTGTACTGTTTTTCTATTTTTGGATTTTTTTTTTCAAATAAAGGTTGATTTCCTTTAATATGTTGTATTTTTTGCAATCTCTCTTAATTTAATAACCTATGTTCTCACTCATAGGATATTAAGGGGGCACCAGTGGCACATATACCACCAGCTTGAAAAAATAAAACAGCATATACGAAATACATATAAGTGTTTGGACGTAACCAAATACGCGAGCTAAGACAAGTCTGGATATAACCAAACTGTCAAAAGTACACAAGTATTTGGAAATAACCAAGTGCGCGAAATAAGATAAGTTTGGATATAACCAAACTGCAAAAAGATAAAAATGTTTGGATGTAACCAAATATGCAAACTAGATTAAAATGTAAGTGTATGGATTACAAACCTAACACGACCTTAATAGGTTTGGAACAAACCAGCTAAAACTAATCAGCAGTAAGTTGGAGCATAACCCACTTCGTATAAGCCGAGATCGAGGCTGGAGTATCTTACAAAACAATAGTTTCGACCTCATAACCTCGGAGAGCTAACCGAGGACGAGAAAAAGTAACTAAAAAGTAAGATATAACTAAACCATTTGCATTACACACCATACAAGTAATTTCGGGTGCATGGTAAAAGTAATATCCGACCTTGACAAATTACGAGATCGAAAGTGGATAATTCGAGCAAACTGTGCATGAATGCATTGAACCTCAAGCTTAAATCCAAACTATGTTTGTGTGATTAAACAGGCATATATGGCACTTTAAAATAAAATGTGCAAAATATTTCAACCCGAGAAATGTAAAGCATATATATTCAAATAAAGTCAAAAAGAAAATTGTATCAGCCCCATGGGCATAAATTAAAAGAATAATTACAAAAAATAAAGGGACGTAGCCCCGAGGTATCATCTAAAGAGAAGGAGCAATCTCCTTGGCCTTCTCAGCATCCCCTTTGGCCTTCTCAGCATCAGCATCCCCCTCGGCTCCCTCTGCGTCATCTCGAGTAGCCTCCTCCTCATTAAGCCGAGCCTGCCATTTGGCCACGAGGTTCGCTTCAAGATGGCCTAAGAAGCTGGTATCGAGGTCGACATTGTTGGCCCAGATTCTGTACATGGCCAGGTCGACCACCCGATCCTTTTTCTCCTTATACTCTTCAAGGAGACGAGCCTTCTCATTCTCAATGATCTCAAAAGTGACGGCCTTATCTTCTTTAAGCTTGGCATTGACACCCTCGACCCGAGCATTCTCCTTCTCAAGCTCAGATATCTTGACCTTAAGCTCCTCGGCTCCTACCTCTACCTTTGCCTTTGTTGCCTTGAGCTCATCACTCAGTTTGAGCTGAAGATCCTTCGCCTCTTGAGCAAGAGTCATGCTCAAGTGGACTTCGTTGTTCAGCCTATAATTAAGCTAAGCATCGAAAGCAAGAGCCTGACATACAAAAAACACAAAATTAGTATATGGACTAAGTGTAAATGCAACTAACTGGTGGGAGAAGAAAGATTACCGCAGCGTGGAGCTCAACACTCTTCTCGTAAAGAGTGTTGCAGTCTTTGGCATTGTTCAGAAACTGCCAGTGAGGAGCATCAAAGCTCCCAAAGCTTTGACCCACCCGAGACAGGATGTCCGAGCCTAGTGTTGCCCAGTGGGATCCAGCAGCATTGTCGATCACATACTCGTCAACATGAGTAGAGATCGAGAGCAGTGGTGTCTTCAAGGACGAGGGTTTCTTCGGAGGCAGGCCAGCTGGGGGATTGGCTTGGGATGCATGAAGGAGCCGGGGGTAGGGTCGACGAGGAAGTCCTGACTTGGGCAGATGGACTTAGAGCTGAGCTCGGAACAACTGGAGTCGGGGGAGGTGGTGTTTTCTCGGTCCTCTTAAGGACCTTGGTAGGCCGATCGGTCTTTCGTGACCCCCTGGGATGCTTACTCCTCTTGGCTCCGCCACTCTCAAGGATGTTGTCGAGATCGGAGTCCATCTCGCCTGCACAGTTACACCACAAAATGAGTTATCGAAAAATAAAGTAACTCAGCATAATACAAACATACATGGGATAAAAAGACAAGTGGAGAGAAACCTAACTGGAACTCTCCCCCGAGCTTGAGCTCGGCGACCATGAAATTACCCCATCTTCATAAGAGGCGGGGGGAGTACCCTCCCTATAGGTGGACGTCAACCTCAAAAGGTCCCTATAGTCCTTGGTCCCATATTGGACAGCTATTTTGTTCCATACCCCATTTAGGCTATACATGGTGTCGTATTTCCCGAGCCAGCTATCAAACCTATGAACTCGTTCATCTACCCAAGACTATACATAAAAATGGTTCCTATCATCCTCACACAATACTAACCTATAGAGTTTATGCTTTAGTAGGGAAGGTGACCACATGTTCGAGCTAAGGATGACTGTACCTTGCTCATCCGAGCCCGAGCTTGAGGCCTCGTCGTTGGCCTCGTTCCCCAATTGTGGACTCCTGTGACGAACTGGAGGAGGAGGCCTCGCCTCTCTTCTTGGGGGGAGGTTGCCAGTTGGCAGAGGAATGAGCTCCCACCGGTCGTATTTCTTATTGGACCAATCCGATGTAGACTAATCCTCCCCTAAGAGCCCACATGCCCAGAGCTTGCTTCATCCAGGAGGTATGAAAGGGATCTCCTGCCATAAGGAAGTTGGAGCAGAGTCTTTCTGTGCTCCTTCATCTCATCAGTGGGAGTAGGGCGATGATAGTTGGCTGAAAAGTTAAGCACATTTTAGCTAAGCACGAGCCTAAAGCAAAGTTTGAGCACAAAAGAAGGAGGTTGAAATACTTACGAATCTGTCTGAATCAATAGAATCAAGACGGGGCTAGGCCATCTGTCCAGAAGAAGGCCTTCTTGAAATCAGGAGGATGGTTTGGAAGGTCTTCAAACATCTTTTTCTCCTTGGGATAGCTCGAGAGATAATAGAAGCCATCTCCTCCCTGAGCTCGGGAGGGATTGCTTTTTAAGCAAAAGAGATACAAGATCTCTTCAGGAGAAGGTCCTTCCCACTTCAGCTCGTGGTAAAGCGACCTTAGGGCGGACAAAACCCTATAAGAATTGGTGTTGAGCTGGAAGGGAGCCAGCCCAACATAGTCCAAGAAGCCTTTAAAGAAGGACTTCAAAGGCAGAACAGCTCCCGCCTTCATGTGCTCCTAGCTCCAAGCTGCATACCTCAGCTTATTGTCAGGGTTTCCATCCCCCGGAGCATGGCAACTCCGCACGTGGGCAGTCGAAGCTCAGCATCTAAGCGAGCCCGACAGTCCCAAGCCGTGTAGGGCCAGAATGTCAGATATCTTTCCCAGCGACATGACCGAACTCCAATAATGTTCGGCCTCAAAAAATTCCCTCCTCGACTGCGAAGTAGAGGGTTCTCCCATCAGTGAAAATCGAAGATCTCCCGGCTTGTACGCGACTGTCACTTTCAGCCTGGGATCGAGGGGAATCAGTCTAGGCTCGGAGTCCAAATCTGGGTAAAGAGCCTCTCGGAGAACTTTTCTTTTCCTCTCTATGACCTAGACGATCTGACGTCGGTAGTGAGCTCGGGCTACTTCTTGTTCACGTGCTAGCTCATGCTCGCGAATCAGACGCTGGTTCCGGGAAAACAACGACTCTGGGCTTGGAGTTTTTGGTGAGTATGGGATTGCAAGCAATGATCCCCACCGTCTTTCCAAATTCTATGACATCTAACAAGAATGAAAAAATGGTGAGGGCCATGCACGCAAGGGATCAAGAATAACGATCTGGATGGTTCAAGATCGAAAGTTCTTGGATATGAAATGAGCTCGATCAAAGGGACCTGACTAGCGTCAGGGCGTGTATTTCACGAAAAAGGGAGGAGAGTGGAGTTAATTTTAAATAAAAAATAAAAAATAATCCTGAAATATCAGGGAAAAAAGGTGGCGGTTATTCAAAAGTGGTATTTTTGGGAATCGTGCATTCTTTAAAACCCAGATTTTGCACCTGATATCTTGGTATGCAAGATATGTCTTTCGAAATTTGAAAACCCAGAAAAAAGACCATATTTGGGTTTTCCTACATATGAACTGGAATTAGAACCAGTAATGTGGAAACCTAAACCTAATATCAATCAGTCGAAGCATCCTGGTGACTAAAAGGCAACAGAAGCGGAAACACACGTAAAAAAGGAAAAAATATATAAAACCAAGAACAGATACTTACACACTGTAGATGGTGGTTGCAGAGAGACAGATGATTGAAGGAGAGGCTACAAGTACACTCTCACGGTCTCGAATAAGCTGATGGTTCTTTGTTTCTTTGGCTGAGAAAACATATAAAAACAAAGCAAGTTTCTTTCTGAGTTTGCCTCTGGTTTTCTTTCCTTTTCTTTTTCCTCTGATAAACGTAAAAATGAAAGGAGGAAGATGACTAGAGTCTTATTTATAGGTCTGGGGGAATGCAAAGGGTCGGATCAATCTGGGCCATTGGCCAGATTCCGTAACAGATCAAGCAACTAGGAACCCACATAGCAGGCGGATAGACATGGGGGGTTTCCAAGGTACTCAAGTACTCTGAGTGGGCAATACCCAGCTGACGCGTGTCCACACTCAAGTATGTTTGATGGAACAATTCCCAACGAAAGTAGTTCAAAAGTTTCCTTCTCATAGGATTCGAACTAATACTTTTGAGGGGGCAAGCTGTTACTCCCAAATTTCGAGACATGAGATTATGACCTCGAAATTTGATCTCGTCAAGTGTGAGCTCGAAACATATAAAATGCATATTTAAGGTCTAGATGTAAAACCCTCGAGGAAAGATGGCAAGCTCGAAGGCGTGTAAGTTTGAAATTGTTTCTAAGCTCGAAGGAACATAGCAGCGGGATGCATCCGTTGTCGAGTGCGTTCGAATTAGGCGGTCCGAGCTTAAAGGGATATGAGTTCGAAATGTGACAGCCTCGATGGCATTTGTTTGCTCCGAGTAAGTCTCGGAATAAGAAGGCCACTTCACAACCTACCTGTAGACCTTGGTTGATAGAATGCTGGTTGCCGACCTCGAAGACTTGATGAGTCATTTGAAGTAACGTGTCTCCCACAAATAAAGATATTTATTGTTGTAACTTCCCTACATTAAAGGGATATTAACTAGTCTGTTATGTGTCTCCTGGTCTTCAGGGGAATTTTCCTTGAATATAGGAGTTACAGAATTTAATGTCATTGTTCCCATTAATGAAGAGGAGTATCTTCCTGAAATATGTGGGAACGAACTCTTAAAACTCTCTATAAATAGAGATTTCATGAACACTTGAAGACGACGAAATTTTGTTATCTTGAGATAATTTCTGGAGAATTCATCCCTGAAGGATTTCCAAAATACTCCAAAGTCCTAATAAAAAAGACTCATGGACTAGGCAGAGTTAACTGTTGAACCACGTAAAAAATCCTCATTGTTCTACTATACTATTCATCTTTGCCATAGTTTTTATTGTTTATGTGCTCTACATTTTAAGTTGATGAAAAACGGCGTCAACAGTATCTTTTAAAGTCTTGTTTATAACTTCAAATTGTCCATTTGCTTGTTGATGTCCAATTGAAGAGAAGCTTTTGGTAATTCCATGTCGCTCGCAAAATTCTATAAATAGATCTCTATTAAACTGCATGTCATTGTCTGATATGATATTTTTTTGCAGCCCATAGCAACAAATAATGTTCTTGACCCCAAAGGCAAGAACTTTCTTTGACATGATTTTTGTGAGAGGTTCAGCTTCTATCCATCTTGTAAAGTAGTCGATAGCTACGACTGCATACTTGACTCCACTGTTTCCTATTGGCAAGGCTCTGATTTGATATATTCCCTAGACTGGGAATGGCCAAGGGTTTTGCATCTGCTTTAACTCACTTGGAGTTGTTCGATGAATCTTGGAGAATCTCTGACACTTGTCGCACTTTGTAATACTCCATTGCATTTGCATTCATTGTTGGCTAAAAGTACCCTTGTCATAGTGTTTCTTCGATAGGTTTTTCTCCAAACATGGTCACCACAAAACTCTTCGTGTACTTTTCACAAAAGTTCCTTGGCTTGTTCTTTGGTAACACGTCGTAATAGTATACAGTAGGCCAATTTTTCAATTGTTGGATATCTTGATTCTGCTCCTACCAGCCTTTTGCTGATGTAATACACTAGATGTTGAACTTTATCTTCTTCCTAATTAATATGGCACTAGCAGCATACTCGATGACTACTAGGTAAACAAATAAAGTCTCACAGTCGATAGGTTTGGATAGAATGGGAGGTTACGCCATGTGCTTCTTGATGGTTTGGAAAGCCTGCTCGCATTCTTCCATCCATTCAAATTTCTTGCTGCCTCTTTGTAGGTTAAAAAAATGGGATGCATTTGTAAGTTGATTTTGATATAAACATGTTGAGAGCAACAATTCCTCCTGTCAGACTTTGAATGTCCTTGGTTCTGGCTGGTGACTTCATCTCGATCAGGGCTTGGATTTTTTCAAGGTTTGCCTCTATTCCTCGTCCATTGACTGTGAATCCAAGAAATTTACAAGAACCAACTCCAAAGGAACATTTGAGAGGATTTAACTTCATCCAATATGTCTTCAAGATGTTGAAGAACTCCTTGAGATCTTTAACATGCCTCTCAGCTTTCTTTGACTTTACTAGCATATCATCGACATATACCTCCATGTTGTTACCGATTTGGTCTTTAAACATATGGTTTACAAAGCACTTATAAGTAGCTCCAGCATTTCTTAAGCCAAATGGCATCACCTTGTAGCAGTATAGTCCAATGTCCGTTCGAAAACTAGTGTGTTCCTCATCTAGGGGATGAATGCTAATCTGGTTGTTTCATCTATAAAGGATAATGTTTCATGCCCTGATGTCGAATCGACTAGCTGGTTGATTCTGGGCATGTAAAACACCGTAAACTACTACTTTACAAAAAGTCTCCATTCTCATAAAATTACAGAAGAAAACCACTTAACATATGAAAATCCAATGGGGCCTAGATAAAACATGCAAGTTGGGCCCAATAATTTAAAAAGGAAAAATAAGAGTACTTATGCAACATTTAAAATAAATAAAGTTTAAGTCCCACTGATAGTTTTAAAATTTAAGTCCATAACATCATTCTTTAAAATTTGGCATTTAAGTTGATCATTTGTTCGTCCATAAGATACCCCAACGCCATACACACTCTGACGTTAGAACTCCTCACATCACAGCACGTGCCAAAGGGAAATCATATTTATTACCTGAAAGGGGGAAAGTAAGGGGGTGAGCTAAAAGCCCAATAAGGAAGTACAAACAGCATACAAAGAAAAACACAATAAGAACATAATCATATCATAAAGTTCATGCATACATCATATCCATACATCATCATACATCGTAATTAAACGTCATCATCATACATCGTAATTAAACGTCATCATCATACATCGTAAATAGACATCATCATCATAATCAAACAACATCATCATATTCCCACATCATCATATTCACACATCATCATCAAAAATAAAACATCATCATCATATTCTTTGTGAACATGGCGTCTCTATTGTCCAGGTCACATCTTGAGGTAAACAGGAGGCTCTGGTCCTTGAATAACCTCGGCGCGTCCACCCTATGAGTTACGTCATACCTTAGTAACTTGGGTTACGTCTCATATCCTTAGTAACCCCTTTGTTGTACCGCGTTCAACACGCTAACAACCATTTGCTTTTTCATACAGCATACAAACACATGAAATCCATTTCAAACAACATAAAGGAAAACACATGTTGCACACACATTCATCATAGCATTTCATGATGGATTTCAATACTTCATACTTCATGGTCCTTCATTATACATAGCATATCATTATTCTCATAACAGACCATTCTTACCATTTCATAACATAAATATAGAAATTCTATCTAACTTCCTTACCTCAGGTCCGAGCAAAGCAAAGATGAGAAAAACTTCACAACGAGCCTATAATCATAATCAAATAGTTTTCTTTAGAATCACATGAGATTTCTCGTGCCCAACACATATACCCCATGTGTGCATGGGTCATGCACACATGGTGCAAATTGTTCATAAATTTTAAACATGCACATTTTTCACATAAAATCACAAAAGAATGATGTCAATTCTACCTATTATTCATGCATGGTTACAAAGTAAAAATTATATGTATGAATAATAGGCATATATTTGAATGTAAACATGCATTTGCATGCGACATGCATACGTGGTAGCGTTGTTAAAATGTGACGCCTAAAACAATAATTTCTACATGCTCAGTTCTAACCTCTTCAAGTAAAAATTCAGCAACATTTTCTCTGCGCCATTATTTATTTAAGTCTCAAAGTTGATTAAACAAATTCATTTAAACTCTTTAAATTTCTCATAAAATAATATCTACATTTACTATTTTAAATTGCTTAGAAACAATAAAACTTGTAATTACTTAGAAATACTTATAAAGGTTCATGTTTCTTTTAGAAAATAACATTTTCTTCTAAATTAACAAAATTACAAGATTAAAAGTGAGAAAATATAATTTTAATTGTGAGAAAAATATATTCTCACTTGTATTATTTAAGACTTAAATTATGTATTGTAAACTCATTACTTTTAAACAAAATAATTATTTTTAACTTAATAACTTAAACTTTCAGCAATTATTTATTTTGTTTAAAAATCATAAGTGAATTTGAACTCAAACATTTTCTCATTAAAATAAAGAAAAACTGCACTTAATAATAATGTGAAAATTCATGGTTACATTTTTAAAATATATATATATATATCAATTTAACATATACATAACTTAGGAAAATAATTTATTCAATATACTCACATTATTTGTTTCATTAAAAAAGGGCATTTCTTATTTTTAATCAAAACTTCCAGCAACTATTTAATCACTCAAAAATCATAAGCTTGGATAAAAACTATATTTTCTTCATAAAATATAAAAATAAAAAAAAATTGTAAGTATTAATTGAGTAAAAATACCATTTTAAATATGAAATAAAATATCATTTTATTTACATAAAATCTGCACATCATTTGAGACATTACTTATGCATGCAACTCATTGTTTCACCAAAATTCCTCACCAAATATACACAAAATTAGCAAGTATAAACATCATGAAATTCACTAAATTATCCTTTTTAAAAGAATCAAGACACACCCTTCATTTAACCAATTAACCTAGCATGTTCTTAATATATATAAGTGACACAAAAATAAAATAAAAAACAACACAACATGCATCACAGCCCATAGGCCGAAACCTATAACATATTTTCATTCCTTATTGTTTCCAAAACCCAAGAAATTCCTAGCATGCTCCTAATATCACAATTGATCACAAGATAGGAAAAGGATTAAAACTAACATGCAAAGAGATAAGAGATCCTAACATGTTCCTATTTTCAAAACAATGAACATATGTACAACCATATTGGTACCATGGATAAGAATCCTAAGTCCCCAAAATATAAGCACAACACATAAACAAACCTAGCATGCCTTAACCTATTAATACATCATAACCACATACCAATCTCATAAACATGTTCATCAAATTCATGGATTCAACAACAAGAGTCTAAATCATTTATCATGCCGAAAACACATAGAACCCTTTAGAAAAATCTCAATATTCAAATCCATCATGCTTGCTTAAAAAAAATCTAAGCTTATACTCTTGTTTGTTGAAACCACCATAACATCACCCATCATGATCAACATGTTTTCATATCTCAAAATCACATCTCTTTCACAACTTCATCAACCATTATCCCAAAAAAAAAATAGAAAGAAGACATAACCATGATCATTAACAAACCAACACATAGGGAAGAATCCACTACCTCTCTTGATTGAGGATTCAAGAACACACTAGCAAAAAGGGACCTTGACACCTATAAGGATTCGAACATCACAAGGAGAGAAAAAAAGAACCAATACTTAAAATTGAGGGGATGATGTAAACTTAAGAATCAAACCAAGTATACAAGACCGTACCTATAGAATTGACCTCTCATTTTCCTCTTCTTTCTTCTTCTTTCTTTCTCCTTCTCCTTCTCCTTTTCTCTCTAGTTCACACTCACTCTCTCTGTAATGCCCCAACTCCAGGGACCGCTACAGTGCACATTGCAAACGGTGCTAAACTCGCTAATCGAGTCGTTTGGCCATAAACGTGTAACTAAGTATGATTAGCGGTTTAGGGGTTAAAAATTTTGGTTAAGATATAACGTTTCATTAGAACGTTTACTATATACATTGGGATCCCAAAAATATAATTTCAGAGTCTATTACAAGAAAAAATTTACAACAGGCCGTTCTAAGCGGCAAAACAGGGTTTAACCCTAGTTCCTCTTTCAAACCTCGCCCAAGTATTGGTCGAGCAGCCGCATATGTACACGTCATCACCTAAGCTCTCCAACTCAAGGATGGTCCAGCTTCCTTTTGCCTTTACCTGCACCACAAAGCACCCATGAGTCAAAGCCTAGCAAGAAAACTCATATGCTCATGAACAGTCATATCATGATATCAAATCATATCTGGCATGCCTAGCAAACATAGCTTTATTCGAGCATGCAAATGAATTCAAACAAGGCTGGGGTATCCAGGATAAGAGATCCTGCCCTTCTGATTGGAGGACTATCAAGTCCATCCTAATCAGATGAGTGTCGCAACACTTGAGGTTCTGGTAAACCATGCTGAGTGACTGCCAAACAAGTCACTAGGGGCTCAGATAAGAAATCCTGCCCTTCTGATTGGATGACCATCAATTCAATCCTAATCAGATGAGTGTCTCAACACTTGAGGTTCTGGTAAACCATGCTGAGTGACCAACAAGCAAGTTACTAGGGCCTCAGTGCCCAAAGCCATGCATATGATGATCAAAATGATCATACAGAGCTCATAGCTCTGATCAGATGAGTGAATATCACTTTGAGGTCATGTTATTCCATACTGAGTGACCGACAAACAAGTTACTAGGGGCCCAGTGCCCATAGCCGTGTAACGACACCGCTACCTAGGCTTTCCTGCAATGGCTCTTATCAAATGAGTGACTGACAAGCATGTCACTGAGGGTCGGTGCCCATAGCCATGTGACCTAACAGTCACGGGGCTCGCTAGCCCTGGCTCTAAATGACTAGCCTTTGGCTAGATAAGCGCTTGTATATATTCATCGAACTTGAGGTCGGTCCTGCATTAATGCTCTTTGAGTCATTCAATGCAGAAGGTCGATTAGGTCTAATCGACATGGCTTGCGTTGAACACGCTAAGGCCGTCCTGACTAGTGTGTCAGCACAATGTGACCAGTGCCCAGTACCACTGCCGAACTTGACTAATGAGTCACAGCTTCACAGTTGATACTAACACCTTTGCCAAATCTGACTAGTTAGTCAGAGCCATGCACAAGTAAGCAATGCTATCAATATGTCATTCATCCAAGAGTAGAACATTCAGCATGCTTACCTAACAGTTGTGAGCATACTATTGATCAAGCACAAACACAGAGACTCAAGCTCTGACCAATCTCATATTCATCATTCATGGCATGCCCTAATCACATGTTTCTCGTGCATCTCATGCATCACATTTAACCATCCAGCATGCCTCAACAATAATCATATGCAAATGGGCAAAGTTTCCAAGCATTCACTATGCTATCAATGTTTGCATTTAAACATCCAACATGCATCCTGCATCATAAATAGCCATGCATGTCACACATGGGGTGCAGTTTTCCTACCTTGGGTCCAAGCACAGGTTACCAACAAATGAGCCACAAGCACGATCCTGATTCCAAGCCTCTAGTGATAACCTAGTCACAACCACAAATGGTGATCCAATGAGTTCAAGTTCTAAAACCAATCCTTGAACCAAAACTTAGCCTCCAAGACATCAATCCTCACTAATCCGGGTAGTAGGAATGATCCCGAGGCCTAAAACCATGTTCCCGGGGTCAAAACACCAAAACGGGCTCAAAAGCCTGCCTTAGCCGCGACCCTAGAACCTTGAGCCGCGGCCCCCAGCCAACTCTGAAGCAAGGGCCGCGGCGCCCAGCAGGAACAAATTCCTGCACCAGCTTCATCGAGCAAGGGCCGCGGCGCCCAAGAACAGGGCCGCGGCCCAACTTCGGGGCAGCCATTTTTCTTCGTTTTTAACCTTTTAAAACCTCCCAAAAACATGTCTAAACATTCCCAATCATCAAATAAAAGTTCCCAAACTCCCCAATGGTCCAAAACCACCAAAACCTGAGGCTCAAACAAACTAAAAACTCAACGATTCACAAAGTCCAATTGAAGCTTAAAAACTTCTAAAAACATAAAACTTAAACTTGAATTACCTCCAATTGAGTTGTTTCCAACTAAATCCTCCAGCTAATAAGCTTCTAATTCTCCTTAGGATTGCTATGCCTCGATCCTCGCTCGATTCCGAGTCCTAGAACTCAAGTTATCTTTGAAAACACGATCGGGAGAGGAAAAGGGAACTTTTAGGGAGAGAGAACGTACAGAACGTTCTTTTTATTTCTTAAAAAGGTTACTTCAAGCTTAAGTAGCTTCCAATAAAACCTAATGCTCGGGGTCCCGAAAACACCCCCGGGGACATTATAGTCAAAACTTCCAGAATTTTCCCCTGGTCTTACTAACTCCCAATTTATCACCAAATATTAATTCTCATTACCCGATAACCCGGTAATGCTCTAAATACCCCTTGACTTACTCCAAGTCAAGCTTAAATCCCGTTGTGACTTTCCCACTAGCTTACCTCCTAGGATCGTCTTGTGCTGGGTAACACTGGCATAACCAAATAATAACAAAGCACCACCCCCATTTCACACATATATGCCAAAAATGCCCGAAATGGCCAAAATATGAAAATCACCCAATTAATCACAAATGGGTTCACATGCATATTTAATACACCTAACCATGCATATTATCATTAAATAGCATAATAAATCAATTATGGCCCTCCCGACCTCCTAATCAAGGTCGTGGACCTTATTAGGAAATTTGGGGCATTACAATTATCCCCTCCTTACAGAAATTCCATCCTCGAAATTTATCTGAACCACCCGGAATATCAATTCCGCACAACTGATTCCAGATTCCCAGGTCATTCTCTCGACCTCATTGTTTTTGCAACATACCTTAAATCAAGGTATACTTTGTTCCCGGATTCTCATAACTCAACTCATGAGTTCTTTCAACCCTTGTCCACTGCATGGAAATACATAAAACAATGTACAACCGTCAGAACCAAAACTATGGTCCAACAAAAGATAATCTAACCAGTCCTATCCAGGACCCAAACTGTCATACTAATCTAGGCTCAACTTGCCTTTACTCATCACCCCTTTCCATGGTGATTCTTTAGGAAGACACAACTCCCTACCTGGAACTCCATTTTCCTGCTTTTCAATTCAGTAGCTCTTTTCCATTTAATCTGAGAAGTGAGCATCCAAGCTCCAACCTCTAATAATTTTAACTGTCCCCTGAACCATCTCATGATCCAGATATAACATCTCACCCATTTCATTCCAATGAAAGGGTGACGAACATGTTCTACCATACCCTATCTCATAAGGTACCTCTTCAACTCTGGACAATTCTCCCTCTGATTATGATCAGCCTGAGAACAATGAACTATACTGAATTCCATCTATAGATCCATCGCCTTCCCTTCACCCCTCCATACCCTGGAAGTAACAATAAAGTCTTCATCTGATAAGATAGACCTTTAATTCTCAAGAAGGCACACTATCTCTTTCACATAGAGATCTGAATACTGGTCCGCTATGTTACTTATTCTCACAAACAAAAATACACTTACTCACAACACTGGTCCAACAATGACTCAAGTCAATCATGCTGGCCCACTTTCCTGGGCAGCCCCACCATGAAACCCATCACAATGCTTTCTTATTTCCATTACAAAATACTCAAAGGCTGCAATGACCTTACAAATTCCTGATACCTTGTCTTGACCTGCTAACAAGTTAAGAACTTTATCATGCATTCCATTATGCCCCTCTCCATCTCAGACCATCACCATAATGCTTTCATACATTGGTATACCGACATGATGCCTGAATGAAGAGAATCAGAAAGTAACATGAGATTCATCTAGAATCTCCCATTAATCCCAGTGTCCATCAGACCCCAAGTCTGATCCTTATGTCACAATAAATTCATATCTGACACTGAAACACCCTTAGCTAATCCAGCTAAGACTTCCACTCAATCCTTCCTTTTGATCTTCTCTGAGATAGTAATCTCAAACACATAACTGGCCACTTGGCCCACCAGAACCCTACTCTAGTTCTAGTCAAGCCATTTTAGCCAACATGTTGCATAAGCAAATCTCTGTATCACCGAGGTGTCATAACAACCTATCAATTGATTCTAATCTGTAAAAGGAAACTCAGAACTCTTTCCACAAAACACAAATAATACCATGCCCATCCAAGGACACTCCCGCCTTCTAAGGTATCCCTTGAACGCTCTGTTCGTCTGATCCATAAACACTTAGCATTAGATAAATTCTCAAAATACAATCCAGCACTTCCTAGTGCTTTTACCTGATAAAAACACAGCCTTTTGCTTATTCTTTTCCCCTAATCCCTAACTGGTACTAACCAAATCAAAGATCAACTTTTGAGAATTCCATCTTATTCAATACCTAAGCCTCGAGTTCTCACAAATCTATTAAACCATTCAATACAATGCCCGCAATTCAACTCTATCCCTGGCACTAATCAAACCACCATTTTATCTCTTCACATTACAGAAATCCTGGCTAATCCCCTGGAAACACTTCAGGAACTCACAGACTAGTCTAGCCTGTCCTGATCCCACTGGCACAAACTAAGTGGTATCCATCACACTAGCTAGGAGTTCTATGCATCTCCCCGCCATAAAACTCTAGCTCTCAAGCTCAAGAGATGCTATTCTTTCCTTACCATTTAGCATTTCCAATCGAAACCAGCTTTGTCAAAATCATTGATGAGTTATTTCCATAACCCAACTTATTTCTTAAGTCAATTCCATACTGCGTTCCCATCACAACATGACCATGTGATCATCATATCAACTTTATGCCTCTCTATATGCAGCAAACAAAAGAATAGCATGGCACCAAAACCAATCAGCATAACACAAAATTCAGAACTAGAAAACTGACCTGCCACTCCCGAGGAGTTAGTCTCAGTCCCAGACTCTGACTGCTCTGGAATAAACACTCGAGTTGGAATCGAGTTGTCTGTCCTCCTTTGCTCAAGCTCTCTTAGCCTTGGGCAATCCTTTTTGAGATGCCCAACCATGCCACAAGCGAAACATGACCTTGCTCGGCATTCTCCCAGATGATGCCTCTTACACCGAGCGCACTCTAGGTAAGGCTTCCATCTTTTCTTCTTGCTTGCTCCACTAAATGGAGATACCACTACCTGAGATCCATGCTTCGTGGCACTCTTCTTCTCATCTCTGGTGCTTTCAACAGCAAAAGCCTTCTCTACCACCTGAGCATAGGTAGAGACTTCATGCACTGGGGCAACTCTGATGCCCTGAGCTATTCCAGGATTCAATCCTTGAACAAACCTTTCCTTCCGAGCCACATTTGTGGGTACCATGTCTAAAGCAAACTTGGTCAACCCATTAAATTTATTAACATACTCGGATACTAATGCCTTTCCCTGAATGAGATTCAAAAACTCATTCATCTTGGCAGTCTTAGCTACATCACAGTAATACTTTTCATTAAACAGTTGTCTAAATTCTTTCCAATCCATCACAGATGTGTCTCGTGTCTGGGATATCACTTCCCACCACGTCTGAGCATCGTCCCGCAATACATATGTTGCACAGATCACCCTATTGTGACCTACCGGCCCCATACTATCAAGAATGGAACTGATCATGCCCATCCATTGCTTAGCTCTAAATGGATCTAGGCCTCCCTCAAAAACTGGAGGGTAATACTCTTGGAATCTTCCATAGAGAAATTCCCATCTGCTCTCAACCCTAGGCTGAGCCAAACTTGGTGCCACTCCTGGCACAACATAGGAAGAGGTGCTCCCCAACAGATTCTGTTGTTGCCTCAAACACCTGATCTCTTCCTCATGCCTCTGCAATCTTGATTGCAAATTTGTGACTATCTGTTGGAAATTCTGAGGGGCAGATGAAGAACTCAACCCCTGGGTAAAACTCCCAGCCTCTGTATAACCACCACTAGGCCTCATTATCTGCCTTGGCTATAAACCTGCTCTGCAGTCAATAACTTGACCCATTAAACACAATGAGCATATCATGAGTTTTCCCCCACGGGATCAATCTTACCACACCACATTCACAAATCACTGCAGTGCTATAAACATTCCCATGGAATTCATACATCAATCAAAGTCCCTGCTCTTCCAACATTCACACCATGCCTCAACTCCAACATGCAATATCACAATTATGTATTCATGGAGCAGGTAATCAAATGATCATGTTCATAGATATATTCACGGAGCATATAATTAAATAGTCAAGAGCCAGCCTCTATCAGAATCTCATGCTACCTAATGCAATGTGCAGGTAAAGCATTCACAATCTATTTAAGCAGCTAAGCACATAACTACAGAAATAGTTACCATTCCTTGAGTGAAGCTATCTTTAGTGATGAGTGTACATGCCCAGCTTGTCTTCAGGAACACATAAACCTTGGCATGCTCTGATACCAAAATTGTAATGCCCCAACTCTAGGGACCGCTACAGTGCACATTGCAAACGGTGCTAAACTCGCTAATCGAGTCATTTGGCCATAAATGTGTAACTAAGTATGATTAGCGGTTTAGGGGTTAAAAATTTTGGTTAAGATATAACGTTTCATTAGAACGTTTACTATATGCATTGGGATCCCAAAAATATAATTTCAGAGTCTATTAAAAGAAAATATTTACAATAGGCCGTTCTAAGCGGCAAAAATGGGTTTAACCCTAGTTCCTCTTTCAAACCTCGCCCAAGTATTGGTCGAGCAGCCGCATATGTATACGTCATCACCTAAGCTCTCCAACTCAAGGATGGTCCAGCTTCCTTTTGCCTTTACCTGCACCACAAAGCACCCGTGAGCCGAAGCCCAGCAAGAAAACTCATATGCTCATGAACAATCATATCATGATATCAAATCATATCTGGCATGCCTAGCAAACATAGCTTTATTCGAGCATGCAAATGAATTCAAACAAGGTTGGGGTATCCAGGATAGAAGATCCTGCCCTTCTGATTTGAGGACTATCAAGTCCATCCTAATCAGATCAGTGTCGCAACACTTGAGGTTCTGGTAAACCATGCTGAGTGACTACCAAACAAGTCACTAGGGGCTCAGATAAGAAATCCTGCCCTTCTGATTGGATGACCATCAATTCAATCCTAATCAGATGAGTGTCTCAACACTTGAGGTTCTGGTAAACCATGCTGAGTGACCAACAAGCAAGTCACTAGGGCCTCAGTGCCCAAAGCCATGCATATGATGATCAAAATGATCATACAGAGCTCATAGCTCTGATCAGATGAGTGAATATCACATTGAGGTCCTGTTAAACCATACTGAGTGACCAACAAACAAGTTACTAGGGGCCCAGTGCCCATAGCCGTGTAACGACACCGCTACCTAGGCTTTCCTGCAATGGCTCTTATCAAATGAGTGACTGACAAGCATGTCACTGAGGGCCGGTGCCCATAGCCATGTGACCTAACAGTCACGGGGCTCGCTAGCCCTGGCTCTAAATGACTAGCCTTTGGCTAGATAAGCGCTTGTATATATTCATCGAACTTGAGGTCGGTCCTGCATTAATGCTCTTTGAGTCATTCAATGCAGAAGGTCGATTAGGTCTAATCGACATGGCTTGCGTTGAACACGCTAAGGCCGTCCTGACTAGTGTGTTAGCACAATGTGACCAGTGCCCAGTACCACTGCCGAATTTGACTAGTGAGTCACAGCTTCACAGTTGATACTAACACCTTTGCCAAATCTGACTAGTTAGTCAGAGCCATGCACAAGTAAGCAATGCTATCAATATGTCATTCATCCAAGAGTAGAACATTCAGCATGCTTACCTAACAGTTGTGAGCATACTATTGATCAAGCACAAACACAGAGACTCAAGCTCTGACCAATCTCATATTCATCATTCATGGCATGCCCTAATCACATGTTTCTCGTGCATCTCATGCATCACATTTAACCATCCAGCATGCCTCAACAATAATCATATGCAAATGGGCAAAGTTTCCAAGCATTCACTATGCTATCAATGTTTACATTTAAACATCCAGCATGCATCCTGCATCCTGCATCATAAATAGCCATGCATGTCACACATGGGGTGCAGTTTTCCTACCTTGGGTCCAAGCACAGGTTACCAACAAATGAGCCACAAGCACGATCCTGATTCCAAGCCTCTAGTGATAACCTAGTCACAACCACAAATGGTGATCCAATGAGTTCAAGTTCTAAAACCAATCCTTGAACCAAAACTTAGCCTCCAAGACATCAATCCTCACTAATCCGGGTAGTAGGAATGATCCCGAGGCCTAAAACCATGTTCCCGGGGTCAAAACACCCAAACGGGCTCAAAAGCCTGCCTGAGCCCGGCCCCCAGCCAACTCCGAAGCAAGGGCCGCAGCGCCCAGCAGGAGCAAATTCCTGCACCAGCTTCATCGAGCAAGGGCCGCGGCGCCCAAGAACAGGGCCGCGGCCCAACTTCGGGGCAGCCATTTTTCTTCGTTTTTAACCTTTTAAAACCTCCCAAAAACATGTCTAAACATTCCCAATCATCAAATAAAAGTTCACAAACTCCTCAATGGTCCAAAACCACCAAAACCTGAGGCTCAAACGAACTAAAAACTCAATGATTCACAAAGTCCAATTCAAGCTTAAAAACTTCTAAAAACTTAAAACTTAAACTTGAATTTCCTCCAATTGAGTTGTTTCCAACTAAATGCTCCGGCTAATAAGCTTCTAATTCTCCTTAGGATTGTTATGCCTCGATCCTCGCTTGATTCTGAGTCCTAGAACTCAAGTTATCTTTGAAAACGCGGTCGGGAGACGAAAAGGGAACTTTTAGGGAGAGAGAACGTTCGTAACGTTCTTTTTATTTCTTAAAAAGGTTACTTCAAGCTTAAGTAGCTTCCAATAAAACCTAATGCTCGGGGTCCCGAAAACACCCCCGGGGACATTATAGTCAAAACTTCCAGAATTTTCCCCTGGTCTTACTAACTCCCAATTTATCACCAAATATTAATTCTCATTACCCGATAACCCGGTAATGCTCTAAATACCCCTTGACTTACTCCAAGTCAAGCTTAAATCTCGTTGTGACTTTCCCACTAGCTTACCTCCTAGGATCGTCTTGTGCTGGGTAACACTGGCATAACCAAATAATAACAAAGCACCGCGCCCATTTCACACATATATGCCAAAAATGCCCGAAATGGCCAAAATATGAAAATCACCCAATTAATCACAAATGGGTTCACATGCATATTTAATACACCTAAACATGCATATTATCATTAAATAGCATAATAAATCAATTATGACCCTCCCGGCCTCCTAATCAAGGTCCTGGACCTTATTAGGAAATTTGAGGCATTACACTCTGTCCTTCTCTCTCTAGGTCCACGGTCACAAGAGCTCAAAATGCTCTTCTTTTCTTTCTTTCCTTCCTTTTAATCTAACCTAGCAATAACTAGTGCGAATGGGAAATGGGTAAGTTTCCCAAACCATTTCTCCTAATTAAGCCTAAAATCAATTATAATAAAAAGAATAGATAATTAGAGAAATGTCAACAATTCCCTTACCCAAAATAGCTATAGTCTTCCAATTTAAGCTATTTGATTGAAAAAATAAATGAGAATAAAATCCTTCCCTTTCCCACTCCATTATTGTCCACCTCTCTCTTTCCTCTTCCTTTATTTTTTTTCTAATTATAAAATAAATCTAAAAAAATGTGTAGAAAATCTATTGCATGCACACCATGCAACCATGCACATGCACACACTCAATTACTAAGGTGCATCTCTACTTACCATGCACATTGGTACATTCAATAAAAACTCATTTTATTCACAAATTAAATTAATAAATAAATAAAACAATTAACAATTAAATACACACAATTTCTACCAAACAATAAAAAAATAAATCATCACACTTAACAATTAAATAAAACCAAGTACAAAATTATAAAATAAAAAAAATATGGTGCGCTACAGGGCAGTGGAAAGCAATCCTTCGGGCATACTTTATTAAGGTCTATGAAATCCACACATGTCCACCATTTACCATTCAATTTGGGAATAATTACTAGATTGGAGACCCATGATGGATAAAATGCTACCCGAATGAATCCATTCTCCTTTAATCTTTCAACTTCTTCATTTAAGGCTCTCGACCCATCCTTATCGAACAGGCTTCTTTTCTAATGTACTTGTAGGGACTTTTTTTCTATGTTAAGGACATGACACATCACGATTAGGCTAATTCTTACCATGTCCTTATGAGACCAGGCAAAGACGTTCTTGTTTTTTCTTAGAATCCTCACCAATTCTTCTCATACATTCTTTTCTAAATATTTATCGACCTTGACAATCCTGGTTGGATTTTCTTTATTCAATTAGATATCCTCGAGATTCTCTACGGGCCCAACTTCTTCAATAAAATCCCCAAAGTGAGAATCTATCTCATTTTCCTCGCTTTGGGAAACACACTATTTGGTGACTTGATCACCTGATTGAGCATTTAGCTCATTGTGAAATCCTTGCAACCTTTCTCTCTCATCATCAAGGCTGCTCGTACAAATCATATCGGTGCTCTCTCTGCCTTTTTCTCTTTTGTAATTGAGGAGTTATAACACTCCCGCGCATCCTTTTGGTTTCCATGTACACATGTGACTCTTTAATCTATTGGAAACTTCATGGCAAGAAGCCATATTGATGTGATTGCTCGGAGCTCTGCTAGTATCGATTTTCCAATAACTGCATTATAAGCATAAGAACAATCGACTGCAACAGATGTTTCTAGTATTATCTTATTCACAGGTGATGTTCCTACAGTGACTAGAGGTCTGATAAACCTTAATGGTGTGTGTAGTGTCTTAGAATTTTACTTAGCTTGATAGTAGTAGTTTGTGTTGTAGTATTTTAGTTTTTGTGGTTATTGGTTCAAGCCGGGATTTAGTTGGAAACTCATATAAATAGTTATGATTTTATAAGTTTAGCCTATAGTTTAGAAATATTAATTTTAACATAAGGTTTGATTAATATAGCTGGTCCTAGAAATAATATTTATTATAACCTAAGGTTTAGATAGAATAATTAAGAACGTGACACTTGTCATATTTAAGTTTATTAAGGATTTAAGCATTTTAGATGAATAAATTAATAAACGATAGATCTATAAGGTATAGAACCTTCCAGCAGCTGTTAGGATCACATTTTATTCAATCAAAGTTGTTTTAACAAACTTCAAGTGTGTTGAAAGTGTGCAAGAATGTGTTTAAATATCAATGTATGCCGATATATCGCCTATGAGTGATACGGAAAACACGTCGACTTCGTACGAACGAAACCACGAAGTCTCGGGATATAGGGGCAGGCGATATATCAGCTCCCTTTGGCATATTTGAAATTCCGCTGAATCCGAGCTAGAAATAGCCCTCAACAACTTGGACTTGCTCTTGAACGTTTTTGACCGAGTTATGGGCATCTGTTGAACAGAAAATTCAAATTTATTCAATTATTATTCATTTATTTATTCATTTTAAAAGGGGTTAGTTTCACTCCTTGAACTCTATAAATAGGACCTTTCACTCAGCCATTTGCGTCATCATTCAAGCATTCTTCAAAGCCTCCAAGCTGCTAAGTTCATTCTAGAGAGAAACACTAAGGTTTTGGGATTAAGAGCTTTCCAATCTAAGCTTTTCTAAACACTTGGGAAGTAAGATAGAGTGATATTTCGGTATTGAGGTGTAGTTCAAAGCTCAATATCTCCAAGGTATCCTTTATTCTCAGGTTTAGTTCATTATTAGTTCCTCTTATTCTTTTCATTTTCTTCAAAATCCTAACTTGTTATAATGGCTTTTGGTTAGGTATTTGAGTTTCTTGAAACTTAAGGTTTTCAGTAAGTTTCTATCTTGATGGTTTAGATCTTCTTTTCATCTCCATTCTTTAGAAAACTTATGGATCTTACTGTTTGGTTTTAGGAGTTCTCAATCCCGTTCTTGTCTCAAATATCCCAGTTTTTTGTAAGGAAAATAGGTTAGATTATATGTGTGTGTGTGTGTGTGTGTGTGTGTGTATGTATTTATGTATGTATGTGTTTTATGTTGTAGTCGCTTGGGAAATATGGTTGCTTAGATAGAAAATAAGCAAATCCCAAGATTTTTATCATTATCGTAGACTATAGTTATGATTTAACCTACCTTGAATAGTAGTAAGAGGACCTAGATGGTTTATCATATACTATATTGTGTTTAAACCTACCTCGATTAGTTGCAAGAGGACCTAGTTGGTTTCTATCACTTACTACGGTAATGAGTTAATGGCCATTAATATTGTAGTCCTATGTTTTATGATTTACGTTTTTACGTCATATGTTTTATGATTTATGTTTTTCTAGTCTTATGATTTATTATATGTTTTAGCAGATTTTCCTTACTGGGCATTAGGCTCAATCCTTTTTATTTTAGATGGTGCAGGAAAATGAGCATGGAAGGCGAGACAGATTCATGGCAGCTTTGGCATGTGTATTGGGCGAGAACTGAATGAATGGACTGATGGGAAAGATCGAGGATGACATTTATATTTTGAGTCTTTTTAATTATGTATTATGATTTTCTGCATTTAGTATTTGAACGATTAATAATAAAGGTTTAAGTTTTCTTTATGTTTGTATGTAATAACAATGGGATCCCGTATTTCAGATTTTTATAATAAAGTTCTATTAGTTTATGCATGTATTCCAAAATAGTAGTTATGCTTAGTAGTTTTAATGGTCCGAGGTCTTTAAGTTAGTCAGGTCATTATAGTTGGTATCAGAGACCACGGTTCATATGCATGAAGTGCTCCTTGATACACACGCAAAAGCTCCGAATCTAATCGCCAATGTAAGTGTTTATGTTATGAATATTATGTTTATGTTAATAGCTAATGTTTTAGTCATTATGTTTTCAGTCAACATGAATGGAGTTTTGACCTATCAAGTTATCCGAGCCATTAAGGCATTAAAAAGAGTTAGAGAGCCAAAGGACACAGTAGGAGTGCTAGAAAGAATCACTCAAAGATTGATTCTATTTCACACAGAGATGGTTCACCGTCAAATCGCTAAGCAAATTATGATGAGATTCATGGAACAATATGTCCTAGTAATTAGGCTTTTTAAGGATTTTCCTACTGTAGTTTCAACATTGGAAGAAATATGGGAGACTATGGATGATGATTATGAGATAAATGATGATATGTTAGACGAAGGGTCAGATGTAGAAAATCTTGATTTTTAGATTTACCCTATTTATTATTAGTCTAGTTTCTTTATTTTGAATTTATGATTATAATAAGTGAAAATATTTTTCCAAATGAATAAATTTGTTATTTTTGAATGGCATGTATGAATTTGATTTTTTTTTACAATCATAATAAACATAGAATAAACACAATAAATAATGACTGAGTTCGGTGAGGGTGGATACAAATCAATGGACCGGGTTCCATTGAGAGTTTAGGGGGCCATAGTAGTGGGAACAATTTTACTAATCCCAGCCCTCCCTCAATATGGTTAACTTTGGAACAACGACGAGTTTCGAGCCTGAGAATTAAGTGATATAGGGTGATTAGAAGCAAACTTAGAAAATAATAAAGATGGCTTAATATTCTAAGTATAGAAACACACCCTAATTTATAAAGATGACTTACATAATTTTTCATAAGAAATCATAACTGATAGGTCCGAGTTATGTTCGCTTAGACTAAGTTTTTCCTTAGAAACTATTAGGGTAAGTTCTAATGTGTTTTCTCAACTGTTAGAACTTTGATGAAGATGTCACTATGAAGGTCTACACACACGAACAGCAATGCCTCCAGCACCGCTAACGAGACTCATGAAGCCCCTCCAGTCCGAAGAAAGGGAACGCGTGCTACCAATGCTGCTGCTAATAGAAATGCACCACCACCAGTTGACAACACTACTGAGATTATCCGGTTACGACAACAAGTAGAAGAACCACTGCAGCAACAACAACAATAGCCTCAACGGTAGCCTCAACCGCAGTTGCAGTTAGGGCTGTGCAAAAAAATTTGCAACCCACCCAAACCAACCCGAAAAAACCAATAAAAAATGCAACCCAAAAAACCCGTCCTTCATTTCAAACCGCCCAATTACTATATTGGGCGGGTTGAAATTTTTGGGAACCCACCCAATGTAACTCGACCCGCCCAATTAAGAATTTGTCTACTTTTTTTAATTTTATATTAATTTAATTATTAATTATACATATATAAAAATAAACTCAAATTATTATTTTTTATAAAAAATCCTATATTTTAAAGTAACAATTATTTTAGTTACAAAATTACAAACTAAAAAATAGAGATAATAATAAAAACAATTAGTGAAAAATTATTTTTTTTAGAAAAAAAATTAAAAAAAAAAGTTTCGGCGATTGGGCGGGAACCAATGGTCGGGTTGAACTTCAATTTTTTTTAATTAGGTGGGTTATGGGTTGAAAAGTACCAACTCGATTATAAGTTTGGGTTTATCAAAAATCTACCCAACCCGCCCAAACTGACCAATGAACACCCCTAGTTGTGTGTCTAGAGTGCTCAACATAGAAAATAATGATTCACTAAGCTCTCTATTTATAGGCTGTCATGGGCCTTACATGACTTGCGTGACAAGCAATAATAAATTAATGTGTAAATAATACATTTTATTTTTGAAATAACAAATATCTAGTAAATATCTATGTGCTAACTAACTCTGAGTGTTCATTCCGCAGCATACGACCAACTTTGGTCGAGTTGTGCATCGACCAGCCCGGTAGTGATCCGTCGAGGGAAGCCTTGACCAAATCTTGACCAATTGTATAATGAAACTCTATGCAAATCTCTATCTTTTGGTCGAGGGTTGACGAGCCTCTTCATAAATTATGTCATTGTTTGGTTGCCACGTGTCCATAATCCATGTCACGTCATCACACTAGTTTTTATGGAAAACATCTATTAATTCACTAAAGCCCTTTTTGGTAATTCTCCCTTTTAAATAATAGTTTTAACTTATAGAAATTATAATTTCTACCATAAAACTCATAATTCTATTTTAACCCCAAAATTATAATATTCATGACAATTATGCCCCTAATACTTGAAGGAACAACTGTGTGATCACTTTTCTTCATTTTTAGACAATCATAGGCATGCATATCAATTCATTCATAAATTTAATATCATGAAAAACATATTCATATATCATAAAAGCACATAAATCACAAAATTTACCAAATTACCCCTGCACTAAGGTCAAATCACATAAATACCCATCTTTAAGGAAAACTAATGTCACATCACATGTCTCTCTTATCTCATTATTCTTCTAATTATTAAGAGCAATATATTCTTTATAATTATATATATGGTATCAAGCAAAATAAGGATATTATTCAATTCGCATGATCACATATCTTTATATCTTATAAATATGAGTTTAACGGAAATTGTTAGTTTTTGTGAGATTTAACAATTTTTTTCCTAACACTATTAGTTTTAAAGTTATATAAATAAGGTAAATAAATTACATAAAATAATAAAGTCATCTAAATTTAGTAAGTAAATTAAAAATAATTATAATAAATGAGCCGTAATAAATTTTTTATCACATATTTTTTAAATTTCATATTAAAGTACTTGAATTACTCTATCAATTATGTTTTCATAACTATAACAAAAAAATATGTATGTGCTTAAATTTATTCTTTTCTTTCTTTTATAAATTAATTATTTTGACATTTAATGTATTTTGTTTATCCCAACTTATATATAATAGTGACATAAGACATAAATATACATATTTCTTATTTTGTCGTTTAGTTTTTTTATGAGAAATACTTATTTTAATTGCTCTAGCCAGTAATTAAATAATATATATTTATAAATAATTTTTTGTTGGATCAACTATTTTTTAAATTAAATAATTAAATTTTGATCAAATAAACTTTTTAAATTCATAGTTTTAATTTGTAATTTTTGAATATTTTATTATATTGAATATTTTTTCTAAAAGAACATTAAAAAAATATTTAATTTTAAAACGAGAATCACCGTATATAATATATAAATCAAAACATAAAAAATACTAAAATATAAATTATTATGAACATTAATTCAAACTAATAAACAACATCAAATAATTTACTTTAAAACACACCATATCTTTATATGTAAAAAGTGTGTATTTTAATGGTATCTTGGTCTAACAATTTTTAAAAAATTAAAAAAAAAAATGAACTATAGACAATCTTTTGACTTAATTTTTTTAATAACTTTATGTCATTGTTTCTTTATTTAAATTTTAAATGATAATTAAAAAATATAATAAAAATAAATTAATATTTTTTTTTAAGTAAAACTAATAAGCAAACGTGCATTGCATGTTGCTTTTACCTAGTATCATTTATATCTAGAAGATTTTTTCTATTATTTATGAGCCATGGAGGGTTATGAGTCATGTTATTTATATATTCTTTATTAATTAGTTATATTTTTGCTTGCACTGTTTTGAAGAGTTACAACTTAATCAATTAATAGTTCTGTTAAAACTAATAGAACTTCTAAAAATATTATGTTAAACCTGGTAAGACATGTATAAAGCACCGTCGAAAAAACAAAACATACAGTCTAAAAAAGTGGAGTAACATATAATCTGAAGTAGAGGTAGGCATCCGATCCAATCCAACGTATTTGTCCCAAACCAATCCAATTCAATTAAATGTTGGATATTAGAAATCATCATCTAATTCGATATTAGAAATAATCATCTAATCCAATCTAATTTATCTTCAAAGTTCAATCCAATCCAATCAAATTAGTAATTAGATTGGATCGATTTCTTTAATTGCATTTTAAATTTGAACTTAATTTTTAATATTAGCTTAAAAATTTTAAAAATCATATAAAACTATAAACATCACCATTTGTTTCATCAATGCTACAAGTTTGATACTAAAAAATAACATCAAATCTAAATGTTTAAAGTAGCTAATACAATAACACAATCATTAGGTTCCAAAAGGTAAAAAATAATTGAAAATAAAACAACACTAAGAGACTCAATTCTATAAAGTATCTTCTACCTAATAGTAAGATTATTCCAACCAAGATCTCTACAACTAAAAATAAAAATGCGATATTATCTCTTTTATGATTTTTTTTCTACTTGGATAATACTAAAAAACCGCCAATAAAAATGTATTAAAATAAATATAAATATTTTTTAATATATATTTATCATCTACCAACTGATTCAATCTAAATATAATCTAATCAAATTCAATTCAATTTAATTGTAATTTAATATTGTTGTACCCTAAATTTAGCACGAGTTCACTTACCCAGCTCGGGTACAGCCGGCAGGTAAATACGTGGAAAAATAACCAAGTAGAATATCTAGTTATTAACCATGTGAGCAGCTCGAGACTCATAATGGTCGGGCCCAATATTATGCGTCCTAGATTTACTACGAGCTCAAAGTCAGATAGTTTTCAAACACGAGCTCAGGTGAGATATTCAGCTCCCGAGGACCTAGATATAACTACTGAAGGATCCCAAGAGACTCGGGAAATCTTTATACGCTCATTAATGACCAGGCTGCATCATATATATATATAATTTATTACCCGAGATAGTAGGAGCGTATTTATTATGTTATCAAATCATATCCCAATGTTAATGGGAATAATTTGTATTAATTATATACCATATATAATTACGCAATTTATTTACACGGTTACCCAACCTGTCCATGGAATCCCCCTATAAATACTAGGAATTTTGGACAGGGAAGGGGACCAATGTTTCTGTATTACCGAAACTCTGCCAAAATAGAGAGAAATAGTAATAATATTGACTCGTGGGACTAGGTGGATTTTAATCACTGAACCACGTAAAATTTCTGTGCTTTTGAGTGGATACTGGTTATTTCATTGCGGTTTATTATCTAGCACTAATCTACCCATTTTGTTTCTTAATACATTGTTGGCGAAAAACCGCGTCAACGGTTTGGTGCTTTCATTGAGAGTAAATTAGTGCTTTACAAGTTCCAGTCAACTTTCATCATGGTGTTCACTCGCTCAATGCACGATAATGAGACAGAACAGCCTGGTGGGCAAGAGGCCCATCATACCACTGTTCCCGATGAAAGAGGCCCGGATGTTCAGCAACGTCCGGGGAAACAACTTGCTGGTCAGGGCGATACTGGGAGTTCGGCATCGCTACACCCAAATCCTAACCCAGGCTATCTGACTGCTATCGAGTTAGAAAACATGTAGTTGAGGAGCCATCTCGCTAGAGCAAACAGACATATTGAGGAGGTCTTGGCTCGATTACCCCCTCTTGCAACCGGCATTAATGTCAGAAAGAGGCAAAGTGGGTCTCATAAGTCCCACAGGAATTACCGGCCTAAACCGAGTCGATCTATCAGAACTGCCACACTGAATTCTATGCCTTTAGGGTTGCCACCTCGTCCTCAATGAGATATTCTAGCCCATGGGTACAGTAGGATAAATCCTCCCCCGTTTGCAAATACTTCTGTCCCATGAACGCGTGTTGAGAATCTCGGTCCTCGATCTCAACCGCGAGCTGTAAGTTTCGCGAACGGAAGTTACTGGACAGATAGCCATCGTAGCGGCAGGTCTGAGAGTGACCTAAGAAATCATTTGAGTTCAGCGCAAAGTCCTCGATATGATCCACAACCCGACTTGCGTGATCATCTAAACTCGCAGAGAAGGTATCCAGTTCGAGATAAGGATATTAGCTATACTCGACACGAGGGAGGTTCGTCCATAGTACATGATAGTGGGAATGCCCCACATAACCAAGCTCGAGCTTTGAGGGACAATAACCCGTCAAAAGCGTATGATAGAATGGGAGTTGTTGAACAGCCCCCAGCTAACCTAGGGACTAGGGACCAAACCCTTGAGAGACTAGCTCTAATGGAAGAGCAGATGAAAAGACTTATCCGGGAAGGAAAAGGACGATTGCGACTCAGAAGAGGAGCTCAAACCTTTCACTCCAAACATGGCGGCAGCAACATATCCTGTAGGTTTTAGGATGCCGCACATGTCGAAGTTTGATGGAGATGGAGATCTGTCTGATCACCTCTTAATGTTTAACACTATGATGATGGCCCATAACGTTGGGCTCAATCTAAGGTGTATCTTGTTCCCTGCAACTCTGGTCGGGCCTGCCAGGCAGTGGTTTAAACAATACAAGAGACATTCCATAAAGAAGAAATTTTCTTCCAATTTCAAAAAAGCATTCTAAGCTTCACAGGAAGCTCAGGTTGAGACTGATTCATTGGCCAACGTAAAACAGCAACCTGGCGAGACGTTGATGGCATATCTGAGCAGATTTGCCAATGTTGTTGCACGAGCTAGGGATGCTGATGACAGCTCCAAACTCATGGCAATGAGGACGAGAATCCTCGTCGAGGGTGACCTATGGCAGGAACTCCAAAGAAAAGGAGTTAAAAGCGTAGACGAATTCTTGGCCCCAAGAATGGATCAACCTGGAGGAGGCGCAAGCTTTTGTCGTAGGAACCAGCCAGACCCCTGTCCAACCCATTGGAGCAGTATCGAATGTTGTAGCTACGGCTCAAACTGTTACCTAGAATGACCAAGGGGGGAACAACAAAAGGAAGAGGAATGGTGAAGGCGACCAGAGTAGGACGAAGAAAAACTAGTCTGTGGAGAAGTTCAAACTTATCTATGCTACATATACCGACCTAACTGACACCCGAGAGCATATCTTTCTGGCTAATTCTAATCACCTTCCATGGAAGAAGCCAGAACCTTTGACAAACCAGAGGGGAAAGAGAGATCCTTTAAAATTCTATCAATTCCATAATGACATCGGTCATATGATGATTGTCGGCAACTGAAGGATGAAATTGAAACTCTCATCAGAGATGGATCGTTGGCCCAGTATGCCCAAAATCGGGTAGTTCCTAATCAACCCACCGAGCATAACTCTCAATCAGTCCCAGAAGATCCGATAGGCCACTCCAGAGCTCAGACAAATTAGGTCGAACCTCCTCCAATAGTAGGGGGAGATGTAACCACTATTGCGGGAGGACCTCATTTGGTGGGCACAAGCAGGAGGGCCCAAAAGAGGTACATTAATGAGTTGAAGGCTCATAATGAGGTGGAGTTCATCCCAGAGCAACGGTAATCGAAACAGCAGCGATTGGAAAAACAACCAATCATTTTCATGGAAGAGGATGCTAGCCATGTCCAATTCCCACATAATGATCTGCTGTTAGTAACCGTGCAGCTTGCCAACCGAAGGGTCTGTAGAATACTGGTGGATAACAGAAGCTCTGTAAATTTACTTTTCAGGTCCACCCTAGAAAAAATGGGATTGTCCGTATCCAATTTGAAGGCGACCTCGATGACTCTGTACGGGTTTTTTGGGTGAAGGGACAGCGGTCGTAGGGACAATCAGACTGGTGGTGACATTGGGAGAAGAGTCACAAACTATCTCCAAAGTATTTGAGTTCGTGGTAATCGATTGTCCGGCCGCATAAAATGTGATTTTGGGCCGACCCGCGCTGATGGCATTTGAAGCCATAACATATATCTGGCACCTAGCAATGAAATTCCCTTCTGCTTCGAGGATATGCATAGTCAGAGGCGATCAGCTCACTGCTAGAGAATGCTACAACATTCTTGAAGGTAAATTCACAACCCGGACAGCAAGCAATGGTTATAAGTGCAGAGGTGAGGAGTCACAGGAAGCAAAAATCACTCAGGGGACGGAAGAACCTCAACAAGAAGAGGATAGTGAGGTCGCCCAATGTGATGACATTGATCCACGGATATGCGAAGGCATGTCAGAGCTCAAAGCCATAGAATAGCTCGAGGAAGTGAACATCGACCCCAAAGAGGCTTCAAGAGTCGTAAAGATTGGAAAGAATCTTGAAGACAAAAGAAAGAAGGAGCTGGTTGATTTTTTACAAAATAACCTGGATGTTTTCGCCTGGTCGCATGAGGATATTGTGGGATTCAGTCTGAATATAATAATGCACACATTAAATTTGGACAAGAACGTCCCTACAAAATCCCAAAAAATAAGACTTTTGGGAATCATCTGAGCTGAAGCACTAGAGGAAGAAGTACCTCGGTTACTAAAATGTGGGTTTATCCAGGAAGCAAAATACCCGGTCTGGGTTGCCAATCCCGTGCTGGTCTCGAAGCCAAATGGGAAGTGGAGAACATGTATCGACTTCTCCAACCTAAACAAGGCTTGTCCCAAGGACTGTTTCCCACTACCAAGGATTGACCAGTTGGTAGATGCCACAGTAGGTCACGAGCTCATGTCTTTCATGGACGTGTACTCGGGATATAACCAGATCTTGATGAACCCTATGAACCAAGAGCATACCAGTTTCATGACCGAGCATAACGTATATTGTTACAAAGTTATGCCATTACCAACGCTTGGTCAACAAAATGTTCGCTAACCAGATTGGGAGAAACATGGAGGTGTGTGTCGATGACATGCTTGTAAAGTCAAAGACTGCCAATAACCATGTATCCAACTTGGAAGAATGTTTTGGAATCTTAAGGAGATATCACATGAAGCTGAATCCCCAGAAATGCACTTTTAGGGTGGCATCTGGAAAATTTATGGGATTCATAGTCAACACAAGGGGAATAGAGGCGAATCCTGAAAAAAAAATTAGATTGTTGTTAGACATGCCTTAACCCAGGTCACGTAAGGAAGTTCAAAGCCTAACTGGAAGGGTGGCGGCTTTAAATCACTTCATTTCGAAATCCACTGACAATGGTCTGCCATTCTACAACTTGCTCAGAGGAAACAAGAAATTTGAGTGGACCAAAGAATGCGAACAGGCATTCCACGATCTGAAAATGCATCTGGCAAATCCCCCGGTATTATCCAAACCGATATCTAGAGAGTCTTTGAACCTTTATCTGGCCGTGATAGAGAATGCAGTCAGTGCCGTGTTAGTTCGAGAAGAAGATCGTGCTTAGAAACTAGTGTATTATGTAA
Source organism: Humulus lupulus (assembly GCF_963169125.1). Taxonomy (NCBI): domain Eukaryota; kingdom Viridiplantae; phylum Streptophyta; class Magnoliopsida; order Rosales; family Cannabaceae; genus Humulus; species Humulus lupulus. The sequence goes on from NC_084793.1 coordinate 218,922,028, forward strand.
GCAAGAGGCTTCTCAGAGTTGTATCACAGTACCCACTGATAGAGAAGCTGGAATTCTGTCTAATTTTGGCTTCCAGAAAGCTCCGGCCATATTTCCAGTCCCATTCTATCAACGTCTTAACCAACCAACCTTTAAGGCAGGTTTTGCAAAAACCTGAAACGTCGGGACGTCTCTTAAAATGGGCCATGGAACTTAGCCAATTCGAGATATTATACATGCCATGAACTTTAATCAAGAGTCAAGCCCTTGCTAATTTATGGCTGAATGCACCAGTTTTCAGAACAAGCTCACGAGGGAACTGGTGCAGGAATTATGGAAAATCTTCATTGATGGATCGTCAAACGAGAATGGATTAGGAACCAGGATAATCTTAATCTCACCAGAAGGACATTGATTCCATACAACTCTGAGATTCAGATTTGAGGCATCCAACAAAGAAGCAGAATATGAGGCCTTACTGGCAGGGTTGAGGGTGGCAAGAGAGCTGAGGGCGAAAGCCATCCAATGCTATAGTGATTCCCAACTCGTGGTAAATCAGGTATTGGGAGAGTATCAAGCTTAAGGCATCAAAATGGTAGCCTACCTGGCTAAGGTAAAGGGGGAGCTGTCTGAATTTGAGTTTAGCTCTGTTGAACAGATACCCCGTGAGCAGAATTCTAACGCTGACGCTTTGGCACGACTTGCTACCACCAAAGAGGATGAAACATTAAATGTAGTACCAGTGGAGTTCCTGGAGAGCCCAAGTGTAGCGGGAGAAACTATGGAGGTTGGAATGATTGACATAAGATCGACCTAGATGACTCCTATAATGGAATATCTCGAGACGGGAAAGTTACCTGATGATAGAAAAGACGCGAGAAAAATACTTTATCAAGCTCCACGGTACGTAATAGTTGATGGAATCCTATATCGGGGAGGTCATTCGTTGCCCCTCCTATAATGTGTTCTGCCCGAGGAAGCCAAAACCATTTTACAAGAAACACACGAAGGTTTTTGTATCTCCACACTGGGGGGCAAAACCTGGCACTGAAGATACTAAGACAAGGCTATTTTTGGCCCACTTTAATGAAAGATTCGATCTCGTATGCTCAGAAGTGCGACAAATGCCAGCGTTTCACCATAGTTTCCCGAGCTGCTCCAATCGAGCTAACAATGATTTCATCCTCATGGCCATTTGCAGCATAGGGAATTGACCTGATAGGTTCCATACCTATGGGAAAAAGAGGAGTTCGATATGCGGTAGTGGCAATCGATTACTTCACGAAGTGGGTAGAAGCAGAACCTCTGGCAACCATCACCTCAAAGAGAGTCTTGGATTTCATGGTGAAGAATATCATCTGTCGATTGGACTTCCTAAGAAGATTGTGTCAGACAGCGGGACACAGTTCGATAGTGATATCTTCACAAACTTTTGTGAAAGATACGACATAACAAAGAGTTTCTCGTCGGTAGCATACCCACAAGCCAATGGTCCAATCAAGGCTGTAAATAAGACCCTCAAAGTGAGCCTGAAGAAAAGGTTGGAGGAAGCCAAAGGATTATGGCCCGAGCAGCTTCCGCAAGTACTTTGGGCCTACTGAATTTCTCATAGGACCTCTATGGGGCATACTCCTTTTTACCTAACCTTCGGAAGCAAGGGTAAGCTTCCAATTGAAGCCATGGCAGCTACTCATAGGCAGAGGACATTTGATCAAGAACAGAATAAAGAGCTACTTAGCGAATCTCTTGATCTGATCGAAGAAAACAAGAGGAATCGCAATTACAGCTTGCCCATTATCAACAAAGATCACTCGCTATTTCAATTCAAAAGTCAAGGGGTGTAGACTCGGATTAGGCGATCTAGTTCTTTGAAGGGTCTTTTAGGCGAATAAAGACCCCAAGGATGGTGTGTTGGGCCCAAACTGGGAAGGACCGTACCAGATCGTAGAAGTCTTACGCGAAGAAACTTTTAAGCTAGCTCGACTAAATAGGGAAGTAGTCCCATGGACTTGGAATGCTCTTCATTTAAAAAAGTATTATCAATAATATTACCATCAATGTAAGGCTTATTTATAAATGCCATTTCAAATAAGTGACAGGTGGATTATTGAATAACTGTAACGACCCAAATTTGTTAATAAGGCTTAGGGCCTTGATTAGCGTGCCTGGAGGGAAATAAGTGAATTATTGTTATAATATGTGAATTTATGTGAATATGTGATTAGAGATGCATGTTTAGTTGAATTAAATATGCATGTGGGCCCCGTTTGGATATTAAGGGTATGTTTGCAATTTTAGCCCGTTGAGGGCATAAATGTGATAAGTATGATAAATGTGATATGTTTGTGATATATTTGTGTAGCACGATCCAAGACAGTCCTAGGGAGCCGTTAGTCAGAAAGTCATAACGGGGTTGAATATCTGACTCGGGGCGAGTCGAGGGGTATTTTGGGTATTAGATGTTTTATGGATTATCGGGTTATGGAAATAAATATTTGGAGATATATTTGAGGTTAGAATGTTTAGAAGGGGATATGGGGAAAATTTACCATTTTGCCCTCGAGGATGTTTTTGGTACCCCGAGCCTTGAGGTAACCTTAAAGCTTAAGTTAAATAAAACAAAAGAAAGGGAAACACTCAGAAACTTGTAGAAATTGACCCAAGCATTCCTCTTCTCTCTCTTTATTTTCTCTAAGGCATATCAAAGGAAAATTGTGGTGGAAGCTAATCAAAACAAGGAATTGGGCTGGGAAATCTTTGGAGCTAGAAGCTCGAGGCTTAAGGACCGAATTCAGAGACTTACCTCAGCTCAAGTTAAGCTTTGATCTTGGTTTATCACACTGGTTTATGCTGAATATTAGAGTTGTTTACCGAGATTTTTGGAAACTGTATTAATGAAAAGTAAGGGAGATTAATGATACAAAATTTAGAAGATATAAACAATATATTTTACATGGTTGGGGCGTTAATGAGTCTTAGTCCACGAGTCAGTTGTATTAGAGCTTGGAAAGTCTTTTATAATGGAGTTTCTCTCTATGCTTTAACAGAGTAACTGTATACGAGTTGAAGAGAGATCATTTCTCCAGCGCTCTGTCACCTGTATTATGGGCTCACAGGAGCACTAGGCTTGGGCCGGAATGACCCGGGCCCAACAAGGATATAAATACCCTTGGCTTCTCTGTCGGAATCCCAATACAAAGGATAAAAATACAAAAGAATAAGAATGATCAAGGCCCACTGGGGCAGTCCAAGACCTATATTTCGCCCGACAAAATGGGGCTTTTGCTCTGGGCATTCCGAGTTACGAGGCAGATTCAGGGGACAAAGTCAGTCAGTGTACTGGCAGCGCAGGTCTGAACCAGTGGCGTGCAATCCCGATGTGGCCTTTTCTGCAGGTGAAAAGTGGGGACAACCCCCACGCGTTATGGGGTGGCTTCAGGGTCACGGATGCCTTTTCCTGCCAACCTGGAGGGCTTGACCCGGGTTCGTTTACCTCTGTCCCTCTTCATTTACCGTAGGCCCGGATCATTTACCAGGCTCCGGGACCGTTTGCGTACACCTCAACCGTAACCCCAACTGGCTATACGTCTCCCGGACGATCGTCCTGGATCATCTTTCCTGGACACCGTCCGGGCCTAGACCCACACTTGGGCCGTCGCTCCCAGTCACTCCCCTGATAAGTGGGCCTGGGCTGGGCCAAAATCCAATTGCACGTACTGTGGGCCTGGACCACTGTCCTGGGCCCAAGGCAGGAAATGGGGATAACAAGAGTGTTGCATGTGTTTTGGGTGATGGATCATTCTATGAGTTTGATAAGGTTTTGAGCTAAGTTCTTGCTAGGTTTTGATGCAGAAACTGTTTTAGGATTTCTGTGATTAATGGTTTGTATTGTTGGGTTGATTTTGGAATAAATTGGCTGGGTTTTCGTGGCATTAATGGAGGATTTCTCTGGGTTCGAAGGGTCGGGCTGCGGCATTGTTCTTGCTGAGACGCGGCCCTCTAAAGCATGTTGGTGTCCGGGATGAAGGGCGGGCCGCAGCATGCCCTCGCTAGGGCCGCGGCGCGCCTACTCTGATTTGGTGTTGCTCTCTGTTTTGGGGGTAGGCCGCGGCATGGCCTCATGGGGCTACGACTCTTAGTGCAATTTTGAGCTTTAAGGTATGTTTAGGCTTGGGAACTCAAAGGTTAAGGCTCGGGGTGGATTTTATCACTCGGATTTATAGAATTCAGGGTCCCGGAGATTAGAATTATGGCTCGAAGTTATTAAGCGGATTGGAACTTGATGGATGAATATTGTTAATGCGTTGTGACTAGGGTTTCGGCGAGGCTCGGATTAGGGGACTGTGCTTGAGACATCGGTGCTTGGAAAGTTCGGGACACAGGTAAGAAAACTACTGTTCCCATAGAGCTTGTATGCAGGGCAGGGCCCTACATGATTGTGTTGCAGGGCGTAGCCCTTTGATTGATTTTATTCATGTTTAGTATTTGCTTTATTATGTTATGTATGCATATGTGTTGGAAACGGCATGGGGCCGGGAATGGCGTTAAGCATGTGGAGTGCAAGGCCGAGTGCGGCAAGGGGCCAGGAGCAGCGTTTAGCACGCGGAGTGCGAGTTGACAGGGTGGGAGCCTAAAGGATACCTGGGATATCCTCACGGTGTGGACCGCGAGCCCAGGGCCTGGTAAAGTGCCTGGGACGGCATGGCCGTATGTGTATAGCCTGTTGATGGCCTGTTTATAGGCTAAGTGTTTGATATGCATATGTTATCTGCTTGTGAGAGTTTTCTTGCTGGGCTTCGGCTCACGGGTGCTTTGTGGTGCAGGTAAGGGCAAGGGAAAAGTCGACCAACCATGAGTACGGAGAGTGTGAAGTGGCGCGTACATGTTTGGCTTGCCTGGCTGCCACAGCCAGGGGTATTTTGGGAGATGATTGTACAAAACTTAGATTTTGTCGTCTAGTCGACTCTGCTTGTATTTATGTGTTGTAAACATTTCTAAACAGTGTTTTGGGATCCCAAATGTTAAACACTTTATGATTTTTCAGTAATTGGAATTATTTTCAAAGTTTATGACTCTGGTTATGGTTTAATTACACGTTTGTCTTAAAACCTCGATTAGCGAGTTAAATGCATGTTTTAAACTCACTTAGTAACGGCTCTAAGGTAGTAGGGCATTACAACTTGGTATCAGAGCGAGCCATGGTTTATGGTTATGGAGATTGACTGAACATATACGCTCGCTGTTAGTGACAAGCTCGAATCAGGGTTGATTGGTATGATTGACTAATAAGCTTGAATATGTGCTTGAATCCCCTGTTTGCCTGCTTATTTTATATAGAGCATAATGAATGAATTAACATATGCATGATGCCAGGGTATGGCCCGTTGTGTGTTATCTTCTATTTGTATGCTATGAAAATTATTTTTTTTGGTTGGCTGATGTGATTGGAAGGTGGTTTTGGATGTTGTTATCATGCCTGACGAGTGGTGTCGTTGGTTGCAGGCATATTTGTTGAGATGCCTCGACAATCATCTAGACTCCGCGGCAGTAGGGCCGAGGATGATAACCAGGGTCAGGACCCTCCACCTGCCCCACAGAATTGGCAAGAGATGTTTGCCGAAATGGAGGCAAGGCTGCAACGAATAGAGGAAGAACTTCAGCAGTTAAGACAGTAGGCCCCACCACAGGTCACTGGGTTGCCAGTTCAGCAGGTTATGGCGCCAGTGCTGGTTCAGCCTGTTGTGGAGAACAGGTGGGAACCTTTGTGTGAGAGGTTCAGGAAACAGCATCCTCCCACCTTTGAAGGTGGATCAGACCCACTGCGGGCAGAGCAATGGATGAATATGATTTCCTCAATTCTGGATTTTATGAGAGTTGAGGGGAACGAGAGGGTAGCTTGTGCTAGCTACATGTTTAGAGAGGATGCCCGCATCTAGTGGGATGTGGTAGTTCAGAGAAGAAATGTGACCATTATGACTTGGGAAGAGTTCAGAAACATATTCAATGAGAAGTATTACAGTGTGGTAGTTTGAGCTGCGAAGGTTGACGAGTTCATCAACCTAACTTAGAATCGGTTGACCATGACTGAGTATGCTTTGAGATTCGACATATTGGCGAAGTTTGCGCCAGATTTAGTGCCGACTGATGCGGCAAGAAGAAACAGATTTATACGGGGATTGAGTGTTATGATTGCCCGTGATGTGAAGATCACCTTGGATCCAGATACTACTACCTATGCTCAGGTTGTAGACAAGGCCCTTACAGCTGTGGGGGCTGAGGACCAGATTTGGAGAGAGAGCGCAGTTAGGCACGAAGCCAGGAGGACGGTGCCTCCTTTTGTTGGATCCAGTCAGGGTAGTGGCTCCAGTGAGCAAAAGAGGAAGGCCCCAGATTCCTTTGTTCCTCCCAGTTTAGATAGGAGGGCATGGGGTGCTTCTACTGGCCGCCAGGGCGGAAGTGACAACTGGAGGAGTTTTCCAGTGTGTCCGCGATGCAGACGACGACACCAGGGTGAGTGCAGGATTAGGACCTACTTTGTCTGTGGGAGTGCCAATCATCTAAAGAGGGACTGCCCACAAGTCAAGAAAGAGGAGCCGAAGCAAGGTGACAGTCTCGCTCCCGCCAGAGTATATACTTTGACACAGACTGAGGGGGAGGCTAGCCCCTCGGTTGTGACAGGTCAGGTTTCTAGTGCTGTTTCTTCTTATACTGCATTGTTTGATTTGGGAGCTACGCATTCATTTGTGTCTACTAGAGTGATAGATCAGCTGTGTAGACCTAGTGTTTTGTATGCTAAGGGTTTTCAGACTTTATTGCCGACTGGGGAGCTGGTAGTCTCTAGGAGGTAGATTAGAGCTTTACCAGTAGAGGTAGATGGTAGGGAATTATTTGCTGATCTGATTGAGCTTGCGATGGATGACTTAGATATTATCTTAGGAATGGATTGGTTATCGAAGTATGGGGCGACGATTGACTGCAAGCGCATGATGGTGACTTTTGAACCAGAAGGGGAGGTACCCTTTGTATTTGTGGGGACAGTTGGTGGTCCGCGAGTACCTATGATTTCAGCACTGAAGGCTAGAGACTTGATGCAGGAAGGTTGCATAGGATTCCTAGCGAATGTTGTGGATACCTCTAGGGTGGTGTCGGTTGGACCGGGTGACACTAGATTGGTGTGTGAGTTTCCGGATTTATTTCCAGCAGATCTACCAGGGTTGCCGCCGTAGCGGGAGATCGATTTTGTTATCGAGTTAGCACCAGGGGCAGAGTCAGTATCTAGGACACCTTACATAATGGCTCCAAAGGAGTTAAAGGAGTTGAAGATTCAGTTGCAGGAGTTGCTTGATTTGGGATTCATCAGGCCGAGTTTCTCGCCATGGGGTGCTCCTGTGTTGTTCGTCAAGAAGAAGGTTGGATCTCTTAGGATGTGTATAAACTACAAGGAGCTGAATAAGTTAACCATTAAGAATAAGTATCCACTGCCTAGGATCGACGATTTATTTGATCAGTTACAGGGAAGAACAGTGTTTTCCAAGATAGACCTCCGATCAGGTTATCATCAGTTAAGGATTAAAGAGGAGGACATACCAAAGACGACTTTCCGAACGAGGTATGGACATTATGAATTCCTGGTTATGTCCTTTGGATTAACCAATGCCCCAGCAGCTTTTATGGACATGATGAATAGGGTTTTCAGGAATTATTTGGATAAGTTTGTGATTGTGTTTATCGATGACATCTTGGTGTACTCTCAGTCGGAGACAGAGCATGAGCAGCATTTGCGGTTCTGGCTACCGCAAGTTACATTTCTGGGCCATATCGTCAGTAAGGAGGAGATTCTGATTGACCCAAGTAAGATTAAGGCAGTAAGAGATTGGCCTAGACCGAGCAGTGTTCCTGAAGTGAGGAGTTTTCTAGGATTGCCGGGATATTATCGACGGTTTGTTGAGGGGTTCTCCAGAATAGCCACGTCGTTGACAGAATTGACAAAGAAGAAGAAAAATTATGTCTGGACAGACAGGTGTGAGAACAGTTTCAAAGAGTTGAAGCAGCGACTGATCACCACGCCAGTGTTGAGTCTGCCGATAGATAATGAGAAGTTTGTGGTTTATTGTGATGCTTCCAGACAGGGTTTAGGGTCTGTGTTGATGCAAGCTGGTAAAGTGATAGCCTATGCATCTAGACAGTTAAAGGAGTATGAGCAGAGATATCCCACGCACGATTTGGAATTGGCAGTGGTGGTATTTGCACTTAAGATTTGGAGACATTATCTTTATGGTGAAAAGTGCGAGATATGCACAGACCATAAGAGCTTGAAGTATTTCTTTACTCAGAAGGATCTGAATATGCGCTAGAGACGGTGGCTGGAATTGGTTAAGGATTATGATTGTGACATCCTATACCATCCTGGAAAGGCTAATGTAGTGGCTGATGCATTGAGTCGGAAAGGCCCAGGATAGTTGTTTAGTGCGAGGTAGATATCCGATAAGCTAGATGAGGAGATGACTAGAGCGGGTATAGAGTTGATGGTTGACCGATTAGCCAACATCACTCTTCGGTCTACACTTCTTAAGAGGATCAAGGAGGCGCAGGGGAAGGATTCCCAGTTGAAAGATCATATAGAGAATGTCATAGTCGAAGCAACTAAGGACTTTTCTATTTCAGAGATGGGGTTACTAAAGTACAAGGGTCAGATTTGTGTTCCAATGGATTCTAATATCCGGCGGGAAATCTTAGATGAATCGCATACCACTCCCTATTCCTTGCACCCGGGTACGATGAATATGTTCCAGGATTTGAAGGCTTTGTATTGGTGGTCGGGCATGAAGAGGGATGTGGTTGATTATGTGGCCAAGTGCTTAACTTGTCAGCAGGTCAAGGTTGAGCATCAGAGGCCAACAGGGTTGCTGCAGCCTCTGGGGATTCCAGAATGGAAGTGGGAAGATATCACCATGGACTTCATGGTTGGTTTGCCGAGGACCGTGGGACAGCATGACTCGGTGTGGGTGATTGTGGATAGGTATACCAAGTCCGCCCACTTTTTACCTATTAGGACGACTTATACTGTGGAGCGGTATGCTGAGTTATATGTGAAGGAAATTGTTCGACTTCATGGGGCTCTAAGGTCGATAGTATCCGACAGGGACCCCACATTCACTTCTAAGTTTTGGGAGAGTCTGCAGAAGGCTATGGGCACGCAGTTACGGTTTAGCACCACCTATCATCCTTAGACAGATGGACAGTCTGAGAAGACAATTCAGATATTGGAGGACATGTTGCGAGCCTATGTGTTAGATTTTGGGGGATCTTGGAGTAAGTATCTCCCTTTGATTGAGTTCTAGTACAACAACAGTTATCAGGCGACTATCAGAGTGGCTCCGTATGAGATGCTTTACGAAAGGAAGTGTATATCACCTATCCATTGGGATGAGAAGGGTGAGAGGAGTTATTTGGGTCTTGAGATGGTTCAAAGGACCAATGAGGCAATTGAGAATATTAGAGCGCGAATGCTCGCCTCCCAGAGTCGCTAGAAGAGTTACTCAGACCTGAAACGCAGGAACATGGAATTTCAGGTTGGTGACCATGTGTTCCTTAGGGTTTCACCTTTGAGGGGAGTGAAACGGTTTGGTGTTTGGGGCAAGCTGAGCCCTAGGTTTGTTGGCCCCTTTGAGATTCTAGAACGTGTTGGAGAGGTAGCTTACAGACTGGCGATGCCTCCAGCTTTATTAGGGATACATGATGTCTTTCATGTGTCCATGCTCCGGAAGTATGTGTCAGATTTGATGCACGTTCTGAGTTATGAGAATTTGGAGCTGGATCAGGATTTGTCCTATGAGGAGAAGTCGGTCCAGGATAAAGTCTTGCGGAGCAAGACCATCGCCTTGGTTAATGTGCTGTGGAGGAACAAAAAGGTTGAGGAGGCGACGTGGGAACTTGAATTAGAGAAGAGGGAGCGGTATCCCGAGTTGTTCAGGCAATTTCGAGGACGAAATTTCTGTAAGGAGGGGATAGTTGTAACGACCCAAATTTGCTAATAAGGCTTAGGGCCTTGATTAGCGTGCCTGGGGGCAATAAGTGAATTATTGTTATAATATGTGAATTTATGTGAATATGTGATTAGAGATGCATGTTTAGTTGAATTAAATATGCATGTGGGCCCCATTTGGATATTAGGGGTATGTTTGCAATTTTAGCCCGTTGAGGGCATAAATGTGATAAGTGTGATAAATGTGATATGTTTGTGATATATCTGTGTAGCACGATCCGAGACAGTCCTAGGGAGTCGTTAGTCAGAAAGTCCCAACGGGGTTGAATATCTGACTCGGGGCGAGTCGAGGGGTATTTCAGGTATTAGATGTTTTATGGGTTATTGGGTTATGGAAATAAATATTTGGAGATATATTTGAGGTTAGAATGTTTAGAAGGGGATATGGGGAAAATTTACCATTTTTCCCTCGAGGATGTTTTTGGTACCCCGAGCCTTGAGGTAACCTTAAAGCTTAAGTTAAATCAAACAAAAGAAAGGGAAACACTCAGAAACTTGTAGAAACCGACCCAAGCATTCCACTTCTCTCTCTTTATTTTCTCTAAGGCATATCAAAGGAAAATTGTGGTGGAAGCTAATCAAAACAAGGAATTGGGCTGGGAAATCTTTGGAGCTAGAAGCTTGAGGCTTAAAGACCAAATTCAGAGACTTAACTTAGCTCAAGGTATGCTTTGATCTTGGTTTATCACATTGGTTTTAAGCTGAATATTAGAGTGTTGCATGTGTTTTGGGTGATGGATCATTCTATGAGTTTGATGAGGTTTTGAGCTAAGTTCTTGCTAGGTTTTGCTGCTGAAACTGTTTTAGGATTTCTGTGATTAATGGTTTGTATTGCTGGGTTGATTTTGGGATAAATTGGCTGGGTTTTCGTGGCATTAATGGAGGATTTCTCTGGGTTCGAAGGGTCGGGCCGCGACATTGTTCTTGCTGAGCCGCAGCCCTCTGAAGCATGTTGGTTGCCAGGATGAAGGGAGGGCTGCGGCATGCCCTAGCTAGGGTCGTGCGCGCCTGCTCTGATTTGGGGTTGCTCTCTGTTTTGGGGGCGGGCCGCGGCATGGCCTCATGGGGCCGCGGTTCTTAGTGCAATTTTGATCTTTAAGGTGTGTTTAGGCTTGGGAACTCAAAGGTTAAGGCTCGGGGTGGATTTTATCACCCAGATTGATAGAATTCAGGGTCCCGGAGATTAGAATTATGGCTCGAAGTTATTAAGTGGATTGGAACTTGATGGATGAATATTGTTAATGCGTTGTGACTAGGGTTTCGGCGAGGCTCGGATTAGGGGACTGTGCTTGGGACATCGGTGCTTGGAAAGTTCAGGACACAGGTAAGAAAACTACTGTTCCCATAGATCTTGTATGCAGGGCAGGGCCCTATATGATTGTGTTGCAGGGCGTAGCCCTTTGATTGAGTTTATTTATGTGTTAGTATTTGCTTTATTATGCTATGTATGCATATGTGTTAATGTTCGGCAAGAGTCGGGAACAGCGCAGGCCGAGGTTGGTAGGGTCGGAAACGGCATGGGACCGGGAACGGCGTTAAGCACATGGAGTGCAAATCCGAGTGCGGCAAAGGGCCGGGAGCAGCGTTTACCATGCGGAGTGCGAGTTGCCAGGGCAGGAGCCTAAAGGATACCTGGGATATCCTCACGGTGTGGACCGCGAACCCAGGGCCTGGTAAAGTGCCTGGGACGGCATGGTCGTATGTGTATAGCCTATTGATGTCCTGTTTATATGCTAAGTGTTTGATATGCATATGTTATCTACTTGTGAGGGTTTTCTTGCTGGGCTTTGGCTCATGGGTGCTATGTGGTGCAGGTAAGGGCAAGGGAAAAGTCAACCAACCATGAGTACGGAGAGCGTGAAGCGGCGCGTACATGTTTGGCCTGCCTGGCTGCCACGGCCAGGGGTATTTTGGGAGATGATTGTACAAAACTTAGATTTTGTCGTCTAGTCGACTCTGCTTGTATTTATGTGTTGTAAAAATTTCTAAACAGTGTTTTGGGATCCTAAATGTTGAACACTTTATGATTTTCAGTAATTGGAATTATTTTCAAAGTTTATGACTCTGGTTATGGTTTAATTACACGTTTTTCTTAAAACCTCGATTAGCGAGTTAAATGCATGTTTTAAACTCACTTAGTAACGACTCTAAGGTAGTAGGGCGTTACAATAACCATTTCTTAGTTTTATTATTGCAAGATCATGTTCTCACATTGTAAAAGCAACCAGGAAAGTTTATACATTCTGGTTGCTTGGGGGGCACATAACTGAGAGCTTTCGAAAAGTGTTCTCGGATAAGATTAAAAATCGTAGAATCTTGAGAAATTGATTATTCAATGACATTTTAAAAGCTCGAGTTTTCAATAAACCTAGCACGAACTAAGTTTAAATCATCTAAAACCCTGGATATAACCAGGTCCGAAGCTTAGAAGCTTGGAGAAGTTGATTATTTGACGGCTTTTTAAAAGCTCGATTTTTCAATAAACCTAGCGCGAACTAAGCTTAAAAAATCATTAAAAACCCTGGATATAACCAGGTCTGAGGCATGGTTGTTAATAGTATGACGCAAATAAGCAAGCAAATCTTGGATACAACCAAGGTTGATAAAATCTATCTCAATCTAAAAATCGATCCCTAAGATTTTGAATGTACAAGAGTCTAAGGATTCATAAACATGAGAAAATAATCAAGGAAAGACAAATAGATCAAAAGTTAGATGTATATTCAAATAATAAAAATATACATTGCCACATTGAGGAGAAAAAACCTTAAGCTAAGCCTGAAGGCAATCATTTTAATCCCAAGGGATTGTTACAAAAACTTAGAAAAAATGATAATAGTTACAATAAAAATCTTGAAAAAATGTCACTGATCCTCGTGAGCTCACTCCACTGAAGTAACCTCCTAACCTTCTCCTTCAACTGCTCCGGAAGCCTCGCCAGTCTCCGAGGGTTCTTGCGAAAACTGAATCTTGAATTTAGCAAGATACGGGTCCCACAACTCAGGCTGCAAGAAAGAGAAGTTCTCGTCCTGGTTGAAAGCCCAGCAACGGTAAAGCATCTCCTCCATTGTCGACAAAGATAGTACCGCTTCCTCCTTGGCTTTAACCTCAGCCTCGACTAGCTTCACTTTGAGTTCATCATTTTTGGCCTAAAGTTGATCAGCACGGCAACTCGCCTCCACTACCTGAGCCTGAGAAGTGGACAATGCAGCCTTCATAGATTGCTCGCCCTCTTGAGAAGAAATGAGAGCTGCTTTGGTAGCATACTCACTCTCTTGAGCAACACTCAGGGTGGCTTTGGCAACCTACTCATTCTCTTGGGCAGCAGTTAAGGCAGCTCGTAGTTCCTCGTTCCTAGCTTTATCAAGAGCTATGCTTCAATATTGAGCCAAGACAGACTGCAGAATAACAAAGCAATTAAAAAAAGCATATAGTAAACAAAAAGAAGGTTAGAAGTGAGAAAATGACTCACGGTGAGGTTCATCCACATAGCAGATTTGAGGACATCTTCTGGGTTGCACTCTTCTATAGCCTTCAAATCCCTAGCACTAGCTTTGTACGCATGGCCCACCATGTGATTCGTCATCTCGTATACGATACCCCTAAAAGCCTCAGGGTTCTTGTCCAGATCGTGTGGCTTAATCGGTATCCGGACGAGAGGAATCTCACTTCAGATGGAGGCCTCGGTTTGAATCACTTGGGGATGTGAGGAAGGCATATGTCGAGGAGGGGGAGGAGGAGCTTGGCGAATAGTGACAGATGTTACCAGAGCTAGGGGGAGTTCTTTTGATGGTTGCTCCTGAGCAATGCTTGCAATTTTACCTTTGGGAGGTGACTTAGTAGTACCCCCTGTCTTAGGGGTGGTCTTCTTTGCCACCCTGGGCCTTTTTACAATGGGCCTAGCTCCAGACCCTCCAGCCTTGAAGGCACTCCTTAAATCTGGAGCTCTGGGCAATTGCATCTCTTCACCTGAAAAAAGAACGATCAGAGGATTTAATTCACATGAGTAATGCCTCAAAGGTATTATAAACGCAAAGAAAAAAGAACAAGGATCCTACCCTCCGGGCTAGGGGAGGAATCTATTACGATCAGCTCGAGTGTATTGACTGGTCTAAGCATAACCTCCGATCCTGGGATTAACGGAGGGAAGGGGGAATCTAAGGTTACGATCTCTTGGATCCTAAGGGGTTCAAGTCCTTCCTCGGGGTTGGATTCATCTACGTACTGCCTGAACCCAAGAGCAAATGCACCTTGGAGCAGGAAGGGCCAGGTCCTACGGTTGGTCCCATACTCTTCAAAGACAATGGATCTAAAGTTTAATCTGTTATCGACTACAACGGTGCCTTTGGGATAGCTATGATCATAGCATACCACCAAATGATCCACACATTGGAGAAGGGTTACGTTTAGGTCTGCATCTGTAGGGTGACGATTAACGAGCTGGTTAGGGTTAAAACAGATCAGCCTATAGCTGGCACCAGCCCGATCTAATTCTCTGAAAATGTATGGGTTACCTTGGCTGGAGGGGCCAGCTGCTGCCCTGGACGCAATTCAGTCAGGATCAGGCCCCTGATTATCTTCAAGAGTTCACCTTTTTTGCACCAATGGGGCCACATCTTCTTCCTCCTCGGTGGCTAGCGAGGCCCCTTGAGAAGAGGGGAGCTCAGGGATGACGGGAAGTGG